>NC_053026.1:645287085-645587085 GCF_003073215.2 Triticum urartu | reverse complement strand
TAGATGGATCGCTGGAGCTTGCATATTTTGTTAGCAACTTTAGGATTGAAAAAATGTTCTGGTTGCATCATATATAATTCTTCTTTATGATATCCACTAAGGAATGCAGTTTTGACATCCATTTTCCAAATTTCATAAAATATGGTAATTTCTAACATGATTCGGACAGACTTTAAGCATCGATATGAGTGAGAAAATCTCATCGTAGTCAACATCTTGAACTTGTAAAAACCCTTTTCGACAAGTTGATCTTTGTATATAGTAATGCTACTATCAGCGTCCGTCTTCCTCTCGAAGATCCATTTATTCTAAATGGCTCGCCAATCATCGGGCAAGTCATTCAAAGTCCATACTTTGTTCTCATACATGGATCCCATCTCAGATTTCATGGCCTCAAGCCATTTCGCGGAATCTAGGCTGATCATTGCTTCCTCATAGTTCGGAGGTTTGTCATGGTCTAGTAACATGGCTTCCAGAATAGGATTACCATACCACTCTCGTGCGTACCATACCCTGGTTGACCTATGAGGTTCGGTAGTAACTTGATCTGAGGTTTCATGATTATCATCATTAACTTCCTCACTAATTGGTGTAGGCATCAGTGGAACTGATTTCTATGATGAACCATTTTCCAATTCGGGAGAAGGTGCAACTACCTCATCAAGTTCTACTTTCCTCCCACTCACTTCTTTCGAGAGAAACTCCTTCTCTGGAAAGGATCCATTCTTAGCAACAGATAACTTGCCTTTGGATCTGTGATAGAAGGCGTACCCAACAGTTTCCTTTGGGTATCCTATGAAGACACATTTCTCCGATTTGGGTTCCAACAGTTTCCTTTATCAGGTTGAAACTTTTTCACATAAGCATCGCAACCCCAAACTTTAAGAAATGACAGCTTAGGTTTCTTGCCAAACCATAATTCACATGGTGTCGTCTCAACGGATTTAGATGGTGCCCTATTTAACGTGAATGCATCTGTCTCTAATGCATAACCCCAAAACGATAGTAGTAATTCAGTAAGAGACATCATAGATCGCACCATATCTAATAAAGTACGGTTATGACGTTCGGACACACCATTATGCAGTGGTGTTCCAGGTGGCATGAGTTTGTGAAACTATTCCACATTATTTTAATTGAAGGCCAAACTCATAACTCAAATATTCGCCTCTGGGATCAGATCATAGAAACTTCATTTTCTTTTTACGATGATTCTCTACTTCACTCTGAAATTCTTTGAACTTTTCAAATGTTTCAAACTTGTGTTTCATCAAGTAGATATACACATATGTGCTGAAATCATCTGTGAAGGTCAGAAAATAATGATACCCACCGCGAGCCTTAACACTCATCGGACCGCATACATCGGTATGTATTATTTCCGATAAGTTAGTGGCTCGCTCCATTGTTCTAGAGAACGGAGTTTTAGTCATCGTGCCCACGAGGCATGGTTCACAAGCATCAAGTGAGGGAGTCCTAGATTATGGGGTCCTCGGGTGTCCGGATTACGTGATGTGGGCAGGACAGATGGGCCGTGAAGATACAAGATAGAAGGCCTTCCCTCATGTCCGGATGGGACTCTCCTTGGCATGGAAGGAAAGCTTAGCTTGCGGATATTAATATCCCTTTCTCTATAAACCGACTCTATACCACCCTAGCCCCTCCTGTGTCTATATAAACTGGAGGGTTTAGTCCGTAGAGACATAGTCGTAATCATACAGGCTAGACAATTAGGGTTTATCCATTACGATCTCATGGTAGATCAACTCTTGTAAACCCTATACTCATCAAAGTCAATCAAGCAGGACGTAGGGTATTAGCTCCATCAAGAGGGCCCAAAGCTGGGTAAAGCATCATGTCCCTTGTCTCCTCTTACCATCGATCCGTAGAAGCAAAGTTCAGGACCCCCCTACCCAAGATCTGCCGGTTTTGACACCGACATTGGTGCTTCCATTGAGAGGTCCACTGTGCCGTCGTCAAAAGGCTTGATGGCTCCATCAATCATCTACAACAATGTTGCCATGAAGGAGATTTTTCTCCCAGGCCAGATCTTCGTATTCGGTGGCTTAGCACTATGGGCCATCAATCATCTACAACTATGCCCCTGGTCACCAGATCTTTTTTGGAAACCTGAGCTATGTCGCTGATATCCGAGGAGACTTGATCTTCCAAGGGTTTGTGGCCTCAACCACCACTCCGGCCTTAGATTCGGAGCACGTCGTCAAGTACAAAGACGGGAGTCTAGGGACCGCCAGACTCTCTGCGGCCTTAGAGATCAACACTAGAAGAATAGCCTCTCCAGCAATCATTACAAGGCCGGACTCTTCTTCGGATACTACTTCCGAACCCTGGAGGCCCGCTGAGGGAGTCCTGGACTAAGGGGTCCTCGTGCGTCCGGCCTGCTATCTTATTGGGCCGGACTGATGGGCTGTGAAGACATGAAGGCTGAAGACTGTACCTGAGTCCGGATTGGACTCTCCTTGGCGTGGAAGGCAAGCTTGGCATGGAAGACATCGACGGTATGGACGACGATGCCGACCAGGAACAAGGCCAAAACCCGCCATTTACTGGACGTTGGACAACCCCCTCTTCATATGATGTGTACATGGTCGACACACCTAAACGCCGCTCTAAGCCTCGTCGCTCAAAAGATGACAACACTGGCACCGGAGAAAATGGTACTCCGGACGACGCCGAAAACAATAAAGCCCCTGTTGGAGCTGCGTCCAAATAGGAGGAACAAGACAACGAGCAAGATGCCCCTGATAAACAGGCCACGCCCAATAACTCAGATGATGATAGTAATCGTCTAGTCTCCGAAGATGAGGAGAGCCTCGGTAGTGAAGATTTCACCGTACCTGAGGCACCCCTAGAGCAGGAACGCTTCAATCGCCAGCTAATAGCTACTGCCAGAAGCCTGAAAAAGAAGCAGCGGCAGCTCCAGGATGATCAAGACCAGCTCATCGACAGGTGGACTAATGTCCTGGCAGCCGAAGAATATGCCCTCGAGCGCCCAGTCAAGAGCTACCCAAAGCGCAGACTGCTACCTGAGTTTGATGAGGAAGCACCGGATCCCATACCGCCCTCACGCAATGCGGATCGACCACCACGCTGTCAGGATAGTATGGCGGACCGACCACCCTGCGGTCGGGATAAAGCGGAAACTCAGGCCGAACAACAACCCGCCCCACCGCTTCACAAAAACATGGACATAGCAGCTCGGGACCATAAACACAACCTTCGGCGGGATCTAGACAGCAGAGCAGGACACACCGGATCAATCTACGGATCGCGAGGACGCTTCCCAACTCGGGATGAGGGCTACATATTCGGACGTGAAAAACCTAGTCACACCCGGGCCGATAACCGCAGATGAAGTTCATCGGAGGTGCGCTTGACACGGCCCGATATAGAGGCGCCGCACACCCTCCCTGCTTCACTGATGAGGTGCTGGATTACGAATTCCCCGAGGGGTTCAAACCTGTCAATATTGAATCATATGACGGAAGAACCGATCCCGCAGTGTGGATCAAAGATTTTATTCTCCACATCCACATGGCCCGAGGAGATGACCTCCACGCTATCAAATACCTCCCATCAAAGCTCAAAGGACCAGCTCGCCACTGGCCGAACAGCCTGCCTGAAAATTCCATTGGCAGCTGGGAGGACTTGGAAGAAGCCTTCGTCGACAACTTCCAAGGTACATATGTCCGGCCACCCGATGCCGATGACCTAAGCCACATAGTTCAACAACCCGGAGAATCAGCCAGAAAATTCTGGACTAGGTTCCTAACCAAAAAGGACCAGATCTTTGACTGTCCGGATGCCGAAGCCCTAGCGGCCTTTAAACACAACATCCGTTACGAATAGCTAGCCCACCACCTCGGCGAAGAAAAGCCAAGGTCCATGGCAGCCCTCACGGCACTTATGAACCGCTTTTGCGTGGGAGAAGATAGTTGGCTGGCTCGCAGTACAAACACAACCAACGAAGTAGGCCCCTCCGAGGCCAAAAATAGCACCAGCAAGCTCCGGCGCAACAGACACAAACGCCAAAGCAATGGCGGTAACACCAATGACACCACAGTTCACGCCGGATTCAGTGGCTCCAAATCCGGCCAGAGAAAGAAGCCCTATAAAAGGAATGGCGGAGGACCATCCAGCTTGGACCGCATACTCGATCGTCTGTGCGAGATACATGGCACCCCAGACAAACTGGCCAACCATACTAACAAAGATTTCCGGGTCTTTAAGCAAGCCAGCAAGGTAAATAGCGGAAACAAGGAAGGGGAATCGCAGAGCCAGGATGAAGACGAGGAGCCCTGGAAGCCGAACACTAGGGGGCAGAAGAAATTCCCGCCTCAAGTCAAAACGGTGAACATGATATATGCTACACACATCGCCAAAAGGGATCGCAAGCGCGCACTTAGGGACGTTTACGCGGTAGAGCCAGTCGCCCCAAAAGTTCAACTCATGGTCGTCATTCTCGATCACCTTCGATCGTAGTGATCATCCAACTAGCATCTGTCATGGCAGTTCGGACGCATTGGTACTCGACCCAATCATCGACGGATTTCACATGACACGAGTCCTAATGGACGGTGGTAGCAGCCTCAACCTGCTCTATCAGGATACAGTACACAAAATGGGCATTAACCCCTCACGAATCAAGCCCACGATAACTACCTTTAAAGGAGTTATACCAGGCATAGAAGCCCGTTGTACCGGCTCGATCACGCTGGAGGTGGTCTTCGGTTCCCCGGATAACTTCCGAAGCAAAGAGCTAATCTTCGATATCGTCCCCTTCCGCAGCGGCTACCACACACTGCTCAGACGAACCACGCTTGCTAAATTCAATGCGGTGCCGCATTATCTTATCTCAAGCTCAAGATGCCCGGTCCATGTGGCATCATTACAGTAAATGGAAACACGGAATGTTCCCTCCGCACAAAGGAGCATACGCAGCCCTAGCAGCAGAAGTACAGAGCAGCCTTCTCAAGCGGCACCATAATCTGGCCACCGAACCCCTGGAAATCGTCAAGAAGGTTCGGACTACACTGCAAAAGGGCAGCTCGGTTCGTCAAGAGCTGAATTAGTAAATTCGACCTCCGTCCCAGCCCCGATGAGGAAAGGGCATCCGTACCGCGCGTACATAATTACGCACGCAAAAGCTCATGGGTACTGACGGAGGCATAACTCGCTTGCGATCCACAGTGTGGCTTGACCGACCCAGGGATTCAGACGCCTTTATTTTTTCTTTTTATTATCACGGGTCTTTCTCTTTTCGAGGTCTATACGGATGACTCGCTTGCAGAACACACCAAGGAGGCAAGAAGCTCTGGCATACAAGGGAATCCCCAGGTGGTCTCTATTAAACGGTTGCCATACTTGTTTTACATACCCGCACGTAGCTTGCCCTGGGTTGCAACATGTTAAATAGCTTTACTTACTTATCACATTACTCGCACAAAGTACGCCTCGACGTACTAATTACATCACAATGGTGAATAAATGGTGGCGTCAGCTTATTACTTAATTTTTCCTGTTTCTTCACCTTTGTGTATATTACTTATTACACGCGTACACTATGGTACGTATTACTGCGTCAGGGGCTTCATTACACCCCGTTCTACGACAATAAAAGTCCGAACACTTTTTCAGTATAGTTCGGCACCCCGGACTTATAGCATTATATGCATCGACTCCGAATCATGTCTTTGGTCAATAGTTGGGTTGCCCGGCTCTTTTGCTTACTACCTTACGTCCCGCTATATCGGCTAGGGTAGTAATGGGAGAACTACTGCGATTGTGTCCCGGTTCTTCCGGACAAGCACCTCAGTAGAGAAAACCGAAAACCGACTGGCATGATGCGGCGAGAGCCGGTCAGCTGTTCGAGAGGTTCCAAATCGTTAGAGATTTTTTCGCTTCTTGCGAAAAATCGGTTCCTCCGATTAGGCGTGTATAGCCCCCCTAGTTTGGCTTTCCAAATACCAGGGGCTTTGCCAAAAAATTTTAATTGTCAAACTCCTATGGCTAAGTGAGGGCGGTAAAGGCCGCATAATCTGATTGCCTTGTTAGTTGCGCTAAACACCTCCTTTAAGGACCAGAATGTGGAGTAAAGAGTGTTTAGATTTATTCCGAACACCCCCATACTATCTACGTGGGGGCAGAAGCCGACGACTGGTCAACCCTCAGATTTCATAAACGGCCGCACAGGAGGTAAAATATAACTCACAAACATTATAATACATAACATCATTGCTCCATATTACAGGACATGATGATACAAATGTTCTCATGGGAATATGGTATCCTTCGAACATTGTTCCGCCACAAGGCGGGACCCCTCCAGGACACCATCAAAATAGAGCTCGGTTCGACGATGCTCCTTGCCCTCCGGCGGCCCCTCGGTCATCAGCTTCTTGGCATCCAGCTTTGCTCAATGTGTCTTGACGTCGGCAAAGGCCATACGTGCACCTTTAATGCAGACCGACCGCTTCACTGTTTTGAGCCGCGGACAGGCATTTACAAGCTGCTTAACAAGTCCGAAATAGCTGCTAGGTACAGGCTCGGTAGGCCACAGCCGGACTATCAGGTCTTTCATGGCTAGCTCTGCCGAGTTGTGCAGCTCGACCAACTGCTTTAGCTGGTTGATGAAGGGCAAGAAATGTTTGGGTCCAAGACACTGGGACCAGAGTAGCTTCTCTGTAGACATCCCTTCTTCGGCTCTGTAATGCTCGGCAGCATCCGACATACTGCGCGGCAGATTCGTAAATGCCCCTGGTAAACCCGAATTCGGATAAGTACAAGGAACGTTTCTTCTACATACTTGCGTCACATGGTGAAAGAATTACCCGCCGCAATCTCCCTGGCCGCCTGAATTTCCTGGAGGGCGTTCTGGGCTTCGGCTCATGCATCTTGTGCGCTCTGGCGGGCCTTCTCCAGTTCAGACTCTTGCGCCTTACAATCATGCTCCAAGGACTCAAATCTCTAGATCGCGCCCTGGAGCTGTTGCTGCGCCTCGCCGTCCTGGGCCTCGTGCTTCTCGCGCGTGGCACGTTCCTTGGCCGCTTTGTCCTCGGCCTCGGCCAACGCCTTCTTGAGGGCTGCCACCTCGGTCGTGGCCCCTAATAAAGTTCATGACAACTCAGTCTGGACAGACTATTTATTTTTTCTTAAAAGGTACCAGCAGGTCAGCACATACCTTGGCTATCCTCTAGCGGCTTCTTTACGAGGCCGAGATCTTCCTCGGCCCGCTCCAGTTTCTGCTTTAGTCCGGAGACCTCTGCAGCATGAGTGGTGGCAGCCTGCAGCGACACCTGCTTATTCACAAAGACAACTTATGTTAGACTCCTACGGTATTTATTTTCAATCCTCTGTTCGTCTTTTTCTTTCCGAACTCCAAACAGAGCATCAGGGGCTACTGTCTATACTATGATATTCTTCCTACAAACGCATTACTTACCTCAAAGCCTGATAGAAGGCTAGTGCAAGCTTCGG
The DNA here is from genome assembly GCF_003073215.2 of Triticum urartu. NCBI lineage: Eukaryota > Viridiplantae > Streptophyta > Magnoliopsida > Poales > Poaceae > Triticum > Triticum urartu. The sequence continues at coordinate 645,579,588 of NC_053026.1, read as the reverse complement.
TTAGTCCGCTTTTCACGAACTGGACCTTCTCTATTACCGTGCCCATAAGGGCGCGGTGTGCATCCACAATGGAGGCGCCTCGTAGCGCCTCCAGTAGGTTATCCGGTGCCTCTAGTTGGATAGAGGTCACCTGCGGAACAGAGACATTCCCTCCTTTCGAGGCATGCTGTTCGCTGGACTCTGAAGCCTCATAGGTCTCCAAAATGGTATCCGGCTCAGGTCCGAAGGGAACCCGGCCCCCGTCGCCAGTCCCCACAGGGGATTTTTACACCATGCGTCCAACAATTGAGGAATCATCCTGAGGAACCACCCCGACGATCTCCGGAAGCCCCCCCGGTCAGGGAAGGTCTTCTACGACACCACCTCGTCGTCACCCTTGGGGGAGACGGAATGAGCAGGTGGCGGAGACATGCTAGCCGTCTCCTTTGAGTCTAGTGATCCCTCTGACAAGGATCGCGGGGAGCATCGCGTGCTGGACTGTAATAAGAAGGTTCAAGGTATATCAATATTACAAACCGGGAAGGCTAGACGTTTTCGGATCCTTGTACTTATGAGGCGGCCCGAGGCTTGGTCCAGCGAGGTCGCTCCGGACTGCTGTCAACATCCCACACGGAGTTGTCCGCATGGGAACCCCTAACCCTCTTAGGCGCTTGTGCCTCTGGATCTGCGGGGGCCGCTCTCTTCTTCCTCCCCACTTTAGGTGGAGAGTCACTTTCTTCTTCCTCTTTGTCGTCGTCGTCAGCGGATGAAGATGAAGTCTCGTCTTCGGACATCACATCCGAAGCGCCTTTTCGGCGAGGGCCCTTCTTGGCCCCTTTGGCCGCTTTCTTCACCGTCTTCTCTGGCACCTCATAAGGTGCTGGAAAAAGCATTTTCGTCAATAACGGGAATTCTTGGTCTTCGGGTAGCGGAGCCGGATTGTTAATCCCCTCCTCTATCTTGATCCAGGCTGAAAACACGAGTAGGGAAGCTTAGGCTTTTTCTCAAAATATGCTTGTAAAGGGTACTGTTGGTGTCAAAACCGACATATCTCGGGTAGGGGGTCCCGAACTGTGCGTCTAAGGCGGATGGTAACAGGAGGCAGGGGACACAATGTTTTACCCAGGTCCGGGCCCTCTTGATGGAGGTAAAACCCTACGTCGTGCTTGGCTAAACCCTAGAAGCTAGCCTATGGTATGATTGTATGTTGTAGTTGATGTTGTCCTACGGACTAAAACCCTCCGGTTTATATAGACACCGGAAAGGGTTAGGGTTACACAAGGTCGGTTACAAAGGAGGAGATATCCATATCCGTATTGCCTAGCTTGCCTTCCATGCCAAGTAGAGTCCCATCCGGACACGAGACGAAGTCTTCAATCTTATATCTTCATAGTCTAACAGTCCGGCCAATGGAGATAGTCTGGCTGTCCGGAGACCCCCTAATCCAGGACTCCCACAGTAGCCCCTGAACCAGGCTTCAATGACGATGAGTCCGGTGCGCAGTATTGTGTTCGGAATTGCAAGACGGGTTCCTTCTCCGAATACATCACAAAAGGATTTGAATACAAGGATAGTGTCCGACCCTGCAAAATAAGTTCCACATACCACCGTAGAGAGAATGATATTTCCACAAATCTAATTTGCTGACTTCATTTGGCAACAAACATTATGCCATGGCCCGGTGATTATTCGAACCGTTTCCTTTAACTAGCCCCACACATAACGCAAGGCAGTTTTTCGACATGTCTTTTCAAAGCAAAGATCGTGTCCCCTTTTCACGGGATTCTCATCAATACGGGCGTGGGTAACCCAACTGCGCCATCGATTACGGCGCTTGGGGATAAGCGAGTTTTACCAGGCTAGTGGGGACGCTTAGTTTCGTCTGCCCATATAAAGGGATAAGGATTCACCTATTCATCCATGCCTTCTTCCTCCTTTGCTCATCCGTTTTCGCACACTCGAGCTCTAGCGCACAAGTCCGCACTTCCCACCTCAACCTTCTCCAACCATGTCCGGAGCGGGAGGCAGGTGGATGGTCTCCTCCGTCACGGAGGGAGACGTCAAGAAGCTGCGCGGAGCCGGAAACTTAGCCGCGAATATCGCGCATCGGCTGCCCGCTGCGGGGCAGATCGTCCCTAGCCCGGAACCTCAAGAGAGGGTAGTTTTCCTCCACCACTTCCTCCGCGGACTGGGGTTTCCCCTCCATCCATTCGTCCGTGGTCTCATGTTCTACTACGGGCTGGACTTTCATGATCTAGCCCTGAACTTCGTCCTCAACATTTCGACGCTCATCGTCGTGTGTGAGGCTTTTATCCGCATCCGGCCCCACTTCGGCCTGTGGTTAAAGACCTTCAATATCAAGCCGAAGGTGGTACGAGGGCAACAAGAAGAATGCGGCGGAGCCATGGTGGGCAAGATGCCCAACGTTATATGGCTTGAAGGCTCCTTTGTGGAGACAATAAAGGGATGGCAATCGGCGTGGTTCTACATCACCGAGCCGCGCGACGCCAAATGGGCGGCAGCCCCCGAGTTCCGATCCGGATTCCCTACACGGCTTACTTCCTGGAAAGAGAAGGGCTTGTCGTGGGGTTCATCGGTGGAGCTGGATGGACTCCAGAAATGTATCCGGAGTATGGCAAGCAAGAAGCTCAAGTTTGTCAACATAGTCCAGGTTATGCTCATCCGGCGGATCCTCCCGTGTCAACAACGGGATTTTAACTTGTGGGAGTTCGACCCGGCCCGGAACCAGACTCTGAGCGAGCTCTTTGATATGACGCACAAGGACGTCTGGAAGGTGCTGTTCAAGGGCCCCGAGGTCCCTCCTTCTCCCGCCGAGGACCGCGGACTAAGCGCGAAGCGCCTAGCGCGTTCGGTGAGTTCAATACATCTCATAGGACATTTATTTCCCCTGGCTTAATCATGTGCAGGGTCTAATCTCCATGCCTTTGACAGGACTGGGTGGAGACGTCGGGGCAATTAACTGTCCGGCCCCTTTGCCCGAAGACACTATGGGCGCTCTCCTGATGGAGATGCTGACTCCGACTCCTTACAAGGTGCCGGAGAAGACCAAGAAGGCCAAGGGAACCCGAAAGAGTTCCCGGCGCCAGGTGTTATCGGACTCATCGTCCGATAACTCTGCGGCACACTCCTCCCCAGAAGACGAGGATGAAGAAGAAGATGCTCCCCCTCCACGCGGGGGAGACAAGAAAAGGAAGGCCGTCCCAACTGGGGGCCGAAGGGCCCAAGAAGGGAAGGACTCTCCTTCCGGACAGCTCCACCGCCGCCGAAGAAGACGAAGACAAGTGGTTGCCCAGGGCCAAGCCCCTGGGGAGATCATAAGTATTCAGATACCAGAGTAACTCGTAGCATTCCTTTGTCGTACTGCTTTTCCTAACGCCAAACACGATTATGCAGGCCGCCACGAGCCAGTATCGATGTATCATCGGATGGCTCCCTGGGCTCGTCGGACATGGATAGCGATCCAGTCCCAACCGCCACCTCCCCTCATCCTGCGGACGACGCCAAGGTGCTGTCTCACGAGGCACCGGGTCGAGGGAAGACAGTCCTGGAGGCGCCTCAAGGCGGCCTCCCGGGCTCCGGGAGCCGAGGGGACAAGGCCCCTGAGAGCTCTGAGTTCGGCCCTCAGCCGAACACCGCGCTGGGACCTCCAGTGGTTCCGGGCTCGGGCAGGAGGCCTCCTTCCAAGAGGGGCAAGACGCCTGTGCCGGTGACCTCTGTCCATCCAGAGGCGCCGAACAATCTGCTGGAAGCGCTTCGCAACACTTCCATCGACAAGGAGCACCGTACTATTATGAGTGCGGTGGTCCAGAAGGTTCAGTCCGCCAAGAGTGGATTGACTGAAGCCTGTGCCAGCCTTCTAACAGGCTTTAAGGTAAGTGTTTTAAAATATAGGAAAAATATTACCGCATAGACAGTAGCCCCTGATGCTTTGTTTGGTGTTCACAAAGAAAAGCCAAACAGAGATTCAAATAATATCGCAGGAGTCTAATGTAAGTATGTCAATATGCGTATGCAGGCCTCGCTGCTAGCGTCCACCGCACTGACTGCGGAGGTTGCCGTACTGAAGCAGGACCTCGAGGGGTCCAAGAAAGAGCTCGGCCTTGCCAAGAGGCAGCTGGAGGAGAACAAGGGTAAGTAATAACCTGTCTATAGATATGTATATAAAAAAGTCACGATTGCAAAATGACAGGATCATCGTATGCCTGCCACGGGCCACGACCGAGGTGGTGACCCTGCAGCAAGCGCTAACCAAGGCCGAAGATAAAGCGGCCAAGGAGCGCACCAAGAGAGAAAAGCAAGAGGCTCGGGTGGGCGAGGTGCAGCAAGAGCTCCAGGCTCTCGTGACGAAGCACGAGGCGTTGGAGCTTGACTCGAAGACGCGAGAGTTTGAGCTTGCCGCGGCCCTCGAGAGCGCGAAAAGTGCCAAGGCCGAAGCCCAAAAGACCCTCCAGGAGACCGACACAATGAAGAAGATAGCGGCGGGTAAGGCATTCTATATGCAGAGCAAGCATGTAAAAGTAAATTACCGATTACTTACCCGAATTCGGAGCTCTCCAGGAGCATTCGCAGATTTGCCCCGCAGCGTGTCGGATGCCGCACAGTTTTACCAGGCCGAGGAGGGAAGCTCAACGGAGAAGCTGTTCTTGTCTCAGTACATTGGGACCAAACACCCGATGCCTCTGAGTGCCCAGCTAAAGCAGCTGGTCGAGCTGCACAAGGCAGCTGAACAGGCCATGAAGGGCTTTATAGTCCGGCTATGGCATGTCGACGCCCTTCCGAACAGCTACTTCGGCCTGGTGAGGCGGCTTGTGGATGCCTGCCCACGGCTGGAGGTCGTCAAGTGGTCCGTCTGCATCGAAGGTGCACGCCGGGATTTCGCCCATGTGAAGGTGCAGTGGGCCAAGCTAGACGCCGTGAAGCTGATCAAGGAAGGGCCGCCGCAGGGCAAAGAGCATCGCACCCCCGAAATTTATTATGAGGGTGTCCTGAAGGGTGCCAGTCTTGTGGCGGACGAATATTCAAAGGATGTAATACTTGAGTAAACTTGCTCGTGTGATCCTGTATGATGAAAACTTGTTTCATATGCGCTATGCAACGCTTGTGAGAATTTAAAATATTACCTTCTGTTTGGCCGTTTATCCAATCTGAGGGATGGCTAGTCCTCGGCTTCTGCCCCCATGCCGCGAGTGCTGGGGTGTTCGGGATAAACCTGAGCACTCTTGTTCCCATGTTTGGGTCCTTCAAGGGAGGTGCTCAGCACAACGAACAAGGCAACCGGACTAATAATGCTTTATCACTCTAACTTAGCCATAGAATTCTATAATTTTAAATTTCGGCGAAGCCCTTGGTATTCGGAAGGCCGAATTCGGGGTGCGATACACGCCTTTGAGCCGGACAGGGCCGGCCCCTCGCCCTAAGCGGCATAAGCCTTTAGGGACTCAAAAACCTCGCCGAACAGCGACCAGTCTCTCGCCTTATCATGACAGTCAGTTTTAGCTTTCTCTACTGAGGTGCTAAGCCCGGCAGAACCGGGGCACAATCGCAGTAGTCCTCCTAGCGCTACCTTAGCCGATAGAGCGGAACGTAAGGTACCAAAACATAGGAGCCGGGCAAACCCAACATTTGACCAAAGACATGATTCGGAGCTGATGCATATAATGCTATAAGTTCGGGGTGTCGCACTTGTGAAAGTATTCGGACTTTTCACACCATATTGTGGGTACGTAAGCCCCTGGTGTATTGGCCGTACCAAAGTGTACGATTGCAAGGCGTCATTAATGAACACACACACACACACACACACACATATATATATATATAACAAGAATGCAATAATAGTCGTGATGTTATGCATTGTTTATTCAAAAACGTGCGTTAAAGCAGAATGATACAGATAGTGCGATAAGCAAAGGGTGGGACTATGTCCCTTCCAAGGGCAAGCTGAGGAATAGTATTAAATCAAATATTTGGCTCGATATTGTAATCCACCTGGGAATTCCGTGCTGTCACTACTAGGAAAAGGGCTACTAATGGCGCACCAGTTTTGCCTACTAATGGCGCATCACTGGTGCGCCATTAGTATCATGCACTAGAATTTTTTACTAATGGCGCACCAGTGGTGCGCCATTAGTATCTGGTATACTAATGGTGCACCAGGCAGTGCGCCATTAGTTTTGCCCATAGTGCGCCACTAGTGTCTGCTATACTAATGGCGCACCACACGTTAGTGCGCCATTAGTAACAATTTTTTTAATTTTTTTCTTAATATCATGTCACTATTTCACCTATGAGATATCCAACACATATATCTATACAACAATCATCCATATAACAATCATAGCCAACACACAAGTTCCATCATATATACATACATAGCCAACACACAAGTTCCATCATATATACATACATAGCCAACACATAGTTCCATCGTTACATATTACAAAATTTCATATTGTTCATCCAACACCGTTATCCATCAATTCACAAAAGTTTCACATTGATACAAAATAAAAACACAAATGGAAAAGAAGCACTCTATCCATGCAAGCTTCCGTGAATTAAATCAAATCTGCAAAATGATAAACAAGAAGTTAGAAGAAGAAAAAGAAGAAGACTAGAAGAATACTAGAAGAAGAAGAACACTAGAAGAAGAATAAGAAGAATTTGGAAAAGAAATAAGAAGAAGACTATAAGCTTATTATGTAAACTTGATCATTTTGTGCTAACATAAGTTATTTTGGAGCTAACCTATAGGAAACTAAGCATATAAGCTCTAAGTTAGCATATTAGAGCCAACTTAGGTAAAATGAAGCTAACCTATGTCATTTTGGAAAAGAAGAAGAATAAGAAAAAGACTATAAGCTTATTATGTAAACTTGATCATTTTGTGCTAACATAAGTTATTTTGGAGCTAACCTATAGGAAACTAAGCATATAAGCTCTAAGTTAGCATATTAGAGCCAACTTAGGTAAAATGAAGCTACCCTATGTCATTTTGGAAAAGAAGAAGAATAAGAAAAAGACTATAAGCTTATTTTGTAAACTTGATCATTTTGTGCTAACATAAGTTATTTTGGAGCTAACCTATAGGAAACTAAGCATATAAGCTCTAAGTTAGCATATTAGAGCCAACATAGGTAAAATGAAGCTAACCTATGTCATTTTGGAAAAGAAGAAGAATAAGAAAAAGACTATAAGCTTATTTTGTAAACTTGATCATTTTGTGCTAACATAAGTTATTTTGGAGCTAACCTTTTGTGCTAACATAAGTTATTTTGGAGCTAACCTATAGGAAACTAAGCATATAAGCTCTAAGTTAGCATATTAGAGCCAACTTAGGTAAAATGAAGCTAACTATGTCATTTTGGAAAAGAAGAAGAATAAGAAAAAGACTATAAGCTTATTATGTAAACTTGATCATTTTGTGCTAACATAAGTTATTTTGGAGCTAACCTATAGGAAACTAAGCATATAAGCTCTAAGTTAGCATATTAGAGCCAACTTAGGTAAAATGAAGCTAACCTATGTCATTTTGGAAAAGAAGAAGAATAAGAAAAAACTATAAGCTTATTATGTAAACTTGATCATTTTGTGCTAACATAAGTTATTTTGGAGCTAACCTATAGGAAACTAAGCATATAAGCTCTAAGTTAGCATATTAGAGCCAACTAGGTAAAACGAAGCTAACCTATTGGGATGTAGTCTTCTACCACCATTGGCGTGGTCATGTCGCCCAGCTGTGGGATCGCCGGCACCACCACCGGTGCGTGGTCATTGTCAGGCACCACCACCATCGCGAGGCCACCTTCAGGCACGACCATCGCTAGGTCATCCTCAGCCACCTCCATCTCTTGCCCATGGTCAGCCACCACCATCTCTTGCCCTTGGTCAGCCACCACCATCTCTTGCCCTTGGTCAGCCACCACCAGCGCTAGGTCATCCTCAGCCTGATGCCCATCATCATCCTGCAGCTCCTCATCCCCACTCTGCTCCTCTTCTCCCGCACTCCAGTCCGGATCATACTTCTTGTTGTCTATGCTGCTGCCAGAATCGCTGCTGCTTTCGCTACAGCCAGAATCGCTGCTGCTTTCGCTACAGCCATGGTCGCTGCTGCTTTGGCTATAGCCATTGTCGCTGCTGCTGCTCCCATTACCTGTCCAAATGCAACAATGGCCGTTAACAATCGATGTGAGACAAAGCCAAATGTAGAGGAATAAGAAGAGGTAGAACGTACCGGCATCATAATCTTCAGCGTAGCGCATGCGACACATAGTCGCATTGAACACCTTCATGATGAGCATGGTGGCGTCGTCGTGGTACGTGAAGAGAAGGAAGTACCCCAGACGCAGGTCGTAGGCACGGTAGAACTTCTCCCACCCATGAGACAAGTACATGTGGCCCTCCTTGATCACCAACTCCACATCCCACAGCCCGCGAAACCCACTGCCGGCCTGTCGCACCTTCACATTATTTGGCGGATCTTCACCCATCAGCATGTTCTTAAAACTGTCAGGCAGCCTCTGCAGTTTGGGACAATGAGTGATGTAGGCAAAAAACAGATATCATAATGAGACGGGTGAAGGGGAGATCTCTCGTTTTATATACCTGCGTCATGGATGATACTGAAGTCCCAAGTATGATAGTGAAGAACTCGGAAGCATCCAAGTCGTACTGCGGTGTCGCAGAGCGGCGGTGGCTGCTTCCCGCCATCTCTGATAAGCATCAGAAGAGACCAATTAGTACCCTTACACCAAATCATAAAACATATGGAATACCTTGTCTATTTCTTCTATGCCATCAAACCTAACAAACCTATTGGACAACATACAGGTATAACCGATACAACCAAACAAGGCAAGGTATTATACAGATAACATTTAGATTTCTTTACTTGAAAAGGACAAACAAAATATACCATAGACCTTTCTGTAGTGGAAGCACAAAATATCAATTGACCATAGACCTTTATGCACTAGAACCGAACAAGGCAAGGCAAGGTATTAAGACAGATGTGAACACATGAGATAAAATCTAGAGACGTGAACACAGAAGATAATAAGAACTACTCGTCATCATCACCAATATTGTTAAAGTTCTACTTGGCCTAAATCTCTGAACATCTTCCAATTTATTATTTATGTCAAAGACACCACACATATTATTATTCAGCAATATATTATGGACAATGGATAGATCTCATCTTAACAGAACTGTTGGGAAGAAAATATTAACACATGGAATAAATCTCCTAACATATCACATCTGATGCAATAAACCGATGCTCCTCTAACTATTCTAAAATAATCATATTGTCCTAATAGGCTACATTTACTTTGGCATGTGAAATGCAGTTACAATACTCTAGCATCTACCACAGTTGACTGCCTAGAGAATTCATTGGGGCATGAGAACTAATAACTCGCAGCGTCGAGGGAAGCAAATCGTTGACAGGGCATAACAGGATAATCAGAGAAGCATCATAGTCAGAATCAGATTCTGAAATTTCAGCATAAGTCCCCTGTAAAATTCTAATCAAGTAGAAATGTCAACTAAAAGTTGAGATAAATGTAGCAATCAAACTGCAAAATCAGGGAGTTTGGTGGTTACATCACAAAGCAGCAGCCCATTAACACAACTTGGACACAACTAATGACATCCAGCTTATAGAAACCATTTAAGAGACACATGATGTACAAGCCTATATGGTAATGAAAGGATCTCCGGGACATAACAATGAGTGCACTAAATGTAAAAGGGACATCGGTTGAACAATATGAGTTTTATCCTATTCAGCTATGTAGGAACACATTAGACGTTAAGTCAAGCAATTTCGCCAGCATTGATATGCAAAGACAATGACAACACCGCCAAGGCGCCTAGAGCTCATCTATGGAGCAAATAGAATTAGCCACTGAGCAACCACTGAAGAGACACGTAATGATGTACAAGCCTGCAGGATAAGGAAAGCATCTACAGGACGTAACAATGAGGGTGCCAAATATAAAAGGGGCAGTTTCATAGAAGCAGTGCCATAACAGGATAATCAGAGAAGCACCATAGTCTGAAGCTCTGACACTGTTATGAACCTAAGACCAACATTCTAATAGCGTCAGCGCACGAGCGTGCGGGAACGGCGTCGGCACGAAGCAGCGGCAACGGCACGACGGGGTGGCAGTGGCGAGCTCCTGCTCCTAACCCTAGGGCGTCACCCCGTGGGGGCATGGGGATGAGCGCGGGAGAGAGGGGGAGAGAGACTGACCAGGGGCCGCACGGGGACGGCGGACTCGGGGGAGGGCGACGGTGAGCTCGTCGCAGTGGACGGCGGTGGGGTCGGAGTCGGGAGGGCGGTGATCGCGTGGGAGCAGCCGTTGGGCGCAGCGGGTGGGCGGGGACGAGAACGACGGTGATGGCGGAGCGGCGGAGGGAGGCGGCGAGGGAGGCGGCGCTCGGCTCGGGGACGGCGAAGGAGGCGAGGGGGACGGCGAACACGGGGGGCAGCGGGTGAGATCGATGAGGCAGGGGAGAGATTAGAGAGATTGGGGATTTAGTGTGGGGGGAAGCTTTCTAATGGCGCACCACACCCTCGTGCGCCATAAGTATGACTATTCTAATGGCGCACCACCCCTCGGTGCGCCATTAGAATTTTGTTTTAATCTAGCCCACACTAGCCCTATCTACAACCTAACCCTATCTAGAGCAGAACCCACCCACTAGCCTGACTGGTCAGCACGCAACACACACACCAGGAGGTCCTTGGTTCGATTCCCAGGCTCCCCAATATTTTTATGCATTTTAAATGCTGTTTTTTATATTTATTTGTGTTTAAATATGTTCAAACTTGTTTAAATCATAACAGTAATATTTTTTTATGAAAATGGTAATAATTTTTTAAAAAATATGTTCAAATTTGTTACTTGAAAATATCATCGGCGGCGGCGATGGAGCGGGGGAGGGTGCGGAGGTGCCCGTTGGCGGCGGTGGAACGGGGGAGGGTGCGGGGGGCCGGGTGCTCATCGGCGGCGGTGGAGCGGGGGAGGGTTGCGGTGGGTCATCGGCGGTGGTGGAGCTCGCGGGGGAGGGTGGGATCGAGATGGAGGGGGATCGAGATCGAGATGGAGGGGGAATCGAGATCAAGATGGAGGGGGATCGAGATCAAGTGTCCTCATGAATTCAAAAAGTGCCCATGAAATTTAAAAATATTCATGATTCAAAAAGTGCCCATGAAATACAATCGAGAAATGAAGACTACGATTTAAATACAATCGATCTTAGCTAGCTATCTGTTCACAACCAGGCGCGGGGGAGCTGCAGTGGTGGGGGCGTGGGGGCGCGGGGGTCGGGGCGGCGGCGGCAGGGGACGAAGGGGACGGAGGGGGCGGGGGTCGGGGCGGCGGCGGCAGGGGACGGAGGGGGCGTGCAGGCGCGGCGGCGGCGTACGGTTGGGGAATAGGTGGAGTGGGGGGGAAGCTTACTAATGGCGCACCTAGCAGTGGTGCGCCATTAGAATGTTTTTTTGCCAAAAAGTAAAAAAAATTAATTTACTAGCGCACTCTGTCGCCGGTGCGCCATTAGTAGTTCTAACTACTAATGGCGCACTTTGCCAGGATGCGCCATTAGTATGTTTGAAAAAATGAAAAAAAATTGTTTTACTTGTGGCGCACATTTTTCCTGGTGCGCCATTAGTGTCTTCCACACTAATGGCGTATCTCCACCTGGTGCGCCATTAGAATATAGTAGTGGCGCACCACTTCCCCGGTGCGCCATTAGTGTCAATCCTATCTTTAGCCCTTTTCCTAGTAGTGTGTGACGTAGCTTTCCGCCTCCTTGGTTGCTGCATCATGTGTTCAGCAATAGTGCTGCCGGAAAGGGTTTCCAGAGATTAAGGTCCTGAAAAAGAGAAAAATAACCAAACGGGAAGCTCCTAGTGTGGTTTAAGCCGCGTAATGGGGCGTGCCGCAGTGTGCCCCCCTCCCCACCTGTGCCCATGGTATTTTTAATGTGTAATTATGTACGCGTGGCACGAGCTTCGCCGTTTGGCTAGGACTGCGGTGGGGGCCGCATTGCTACGCGAGCTTAGTTCGCGCCAGGAGATCTCTTTGCCGATTGCTCCGAGCGTGCTTGAAGGTGTCCGGGTCTTGGAACGCCGAACTGGTCGATTGCCTTGAGAGGCTGTTTTGCACTTCTGCTGCGAGGGCCGCAGTGTGCTACTCTGTTCGGAGAGAGCGCTCTGTGTTTCCATTGACTGTAATAACCCCGCAAGGTCCTGGCATGTTGAGCTTGAGGTATGCATAATGCGGTATCGCATTGAATCTCGCAAATGCGGTTCGCTCGAGCAGTGCATGATAAGCACTGCGGAACGGTACTATATCGAAGATTAACTCTTTGCTTCAGAAGTTATCCGGGGATCCAAAGACCACTTCCAGTGTAATTGAGCCTGTGCAATGGGCCTCTATGCCTGGAATGACGCCTTTGAAGGTCGTTTTTGTGGGTTTGATCCTTGAGGGGTCTATACCCATTTTGCGCACTGTGTCCTGATAAAGCAGGTTCAGGCTGCTGCTGCCATCCATAAGGACTCGAGTGAGGTGAAATCCATCAATGATTGGGTCCAGAACCAGTGCGGCGAATCCTCCATGACGGATACTAGTGGGATGGTCCCTGCGATCAAAAGTGATCGGATAGGAGGACCATGGGTTGAACTTTGGGGCGACTGGCTCCAACGCATATACGTCCCTAAGTGCACGCTTCCGCTCCCTCTTGGGGATGTGGGTTGCGTATATCATGTTCAACGTCCGCACATGTGGGGGAAACCTCTTCTGTCCTTCGGTGTGTGGCTGCCGGGGCTCCTCCTCGTCATCGCTATGTGGCCCCTTGTCCTTATTTTCGACAATTAACTTGCCGGCCTGCTTGAACACCCAACAATCCCTGTTGGTGTGATTGGCTGGCTTTTTTGGGGTTCCGTGTATTTTAGACGAGCGATCGAGTATATGGTCCAAGCTGGACGGACCCGGCGTACTATGTTTGAATGGCTTTTTCCGCTGCCCGGGTTTAGAGCCTTTGAATCCTGCATTGACTGCCGTATCCTCGGTATTATCGCTGTTAATGCGGCGCTTATATTTGTTGCGACGTGACCTGCTATTGCCGTCCTTGGTATCCGAAGTACCATGGTTCTTTGATAAGTTATTACTGCGAGCCAGCCATCTGTCTTCTCCCACACAAAAGCGGGTCATGAGTGTTGTGAGGGCTGCCATAGATTTCGGCTTTTCCTGACCAAGGTGCCGGGCTAGCCATTCGTCGCGGATGTTGTGTTTGAAAGCCGCTAGGGCCTCTGCATCCGGATAGTTGACGATTTGATTTTTCTTTGTTAGGAACCGAGTCCAGAATTTTCTAGCTGATTCTTCTGGCTGCTGAATTATGTGGTTCAAGTCATCGGCATCTGGTGGCTGCACATAAGTGCCCTGAAAGTTGTCAAGGAATGCGGCTTCCAGATCTTCCCAACAGCTAATGGACTCTGCTGGCAAGCTTTTAAGCCAATGCCGCGCTGGTCCCTTGAGATTTAGTGGGAGGTATTTGATGGCGTGTAAGTCATCACCGCGGGCATTAGAGATGTTACAATTAAGCTTGCCAATAGAGATACTATTTCACCTATTGGGATTATTAGAGATGTTGAAGTCTTTTGTGGGAAAGTTAAATATCCTATTGATTTTCTTGTTCTTGGTTCCCCACAAGATGACCTTTGTCCCATTATATTTGGTAGAGCCTTCTTGAATACTGTTAATGCTAAGATAGACTGCAAAATGATATTGTTTCTGTTGGTTTAGGGGATATGTCTCATGATTTTCATTTTGCTAAATTTTGTAGACAACCCCATGATAAAGAATTGCCTAGAAACTTGAAATTATTGGTCTTGTTTCTATTGTTGTGCCTCCTAATGATCCTTTAGAACAATATTTGTTAGATCATGAGAATGATATGTTTATGAATGGAAGAAGAGAAATAGATGAAGTATTCTTTAAACAGGGACCTATTTTGAAACACAACTTGCCTGTTGAAATTCTAGGGATCCTCCTCCACCCAAGGGTGATCCCATGTTTGAGCTGAAACCATTACCTGACACTCTTAAATATGCTTATCTTGATGAAAAGAAGATATATCCTATTATTATTAGTGCTAACCTTTCATAGAAGGAAGAAGAGAAATTATTGAAAACTCTGAAGAAGCACTGTGCTGCTATCGGATATACTCTCGATGATCTTAAGGGCATTAGTCCCACTCTATGCCAGCAAAAAATAAAATTAGAGAAAGACGCTAAACCGGTTGTTGATCACCAACGATGGTTAAATCCCAAGATGAGAGAAGTGGTAAGAAAAGAAATACTAAATCTTCTAGAGGCAGGTATAATTTATCCCATTGCTAATAGTCAGTGGGTAAGTCCTGTCCATTGTGTCCCTAAGAAGGGAGGTACTATTGTTGTTCCAAATGATAAAGATGAATTGATCCCACAAAGAATTGTTACAGGTCATAGAATGTTAATTGATTTCCGCAAACTAAATAAAGCTACTAAAAAGGATCATTACCCTTTACCTTTTATTGATCAAATGCTAGAAATATTATCTAAACATACACATTTTTTGCTTTCTAGATGGTTATTCTGGTTTCTCTCAAATACCTGTGTCAAAAGAGGATCAAGAAAAGACCACTTTTACTTGCCCTTTTGGTACCTTTGCTCATAAACGTATGCCTTTTGGTTTATGTAATGCACCTTCCACCTTTCAAAGATGTGTGACTGCTATATTCTGTGACTTGTGAAAAGATTGTTGAGGTTTTCATGGATGATTTCTCCGTATACGGAACTTCTTTTGATGATTTCTTAAGCAACCTTGATCGAGTTTTGTAGAGATGTGAAGAAACTAATGTTGTCTTGAATTGGGAGAAGTGCCACTTTATGGTAAATGAAGGCATTGTCTTGGGGCATAAAAATTATGAAAGAGGTATTCAAGTTGATAAAGCTAAAGTTGATGCTATTGAAAAGATGACGTGTCCAAAGGACATTAAAGGTATAAGAAGTTTCCTTGGTCATGCCAGTTTTTATAAGAGGTTCATTAAAGACTTCTTGAAAATTTCCAGGCCTCTGACTAATCTCTTACAAAAAGATGTTCCTTTTGTCTTTGATGATGATTGTGTAGAAGAATTTGAAATACTTAAGCAGGCCTTGATTTCTACACCTATTGTTCAGCCTCTTGATTGGAATTTACCCTTTGAAATTATGTGTGATGCTACTGATTATGCTGTAGGTGCTGTCCTAGGACTAAGAGTTGATAAGAAATTAAATTTTATCCAATATGCTAGTAAGACTCTAGACAATGCCCAAAGAAATTATGCTACTAGTGAAAAAGAATTTTTAGCAGTTGTATTCGCTTGTGATAAGTTCAGACCTTCTATTGTTGATTCTACAGTAACTGTTCACACTAATCATGCTGCTATTAAATCTCTTATGGAAAAGAAACATGCTAAACCTAGACTTATTAGATGGGTTCTCTTGCTACAAGAATTTGATTTGCATATTATTGATAGAAAGGGAGCTCAGAACCCCGTCGTAGACAACTTGTCTAGGTTATAGAATGTTTTTGATGACCCACTACCTATTGATGATAGCTTTCCTGATGAACAATTAGCTGTCATAAATGCTTCTCGTACTGCTCCATGGTATGCTGATTATGCTAATTACATTGTTGCTGATTTAAGACATTACTTCTGGGATGACCAAAACCTTTATAAATAAGGAGTAAATGGTGTTATTAGATGTTGTCTACCTGAGCATGAACAGGAACAGATCCTTCGCAACTGTCACTCTGAGGCTTATGGAGGACACCATGCTGGAGATAGAACTGCACATAAGGTATTGCAGTCCGGTTTTATTGGCCTACTCTCTTCAAAGATGCCCGTAAGTTTGTATAGTATTGTGATGAATCCCAAAGAATTGGTAATATTAGTAGACGTCAATAAATGCCTATGAATTATCCACTTGTTATCGAACCATTTGATGTTTGGGGCTTTGATTATACGGGACCGTTTCCTTCCTCTAATGGGTATACACATAATTTAGTTGCCGTTGATTACGTTACTAAGTGGGTAGAAGCTATTCCAACTAGTAGTGCTGATCATAACACCTCTATTAAGATGCTTAAAGAAGTTATTTTTCTGAGGTTTGGAGTCCCTTGATATTTAATGATTGATATTGGTTCACATTTTAGTCATGGTGCCTTCCGTAAAATGCTTGATAAGTATGATGTTAATCATAGAATTCCATCCCCATATCATCCACAGTCTAGTGGTCAAGTAGAAGTAAGCAATAGAGAGGTTAAATTAATTTTTCAAAATACTGTTAATAGATCTAGAAAGAATTGGTCCAAGAAACTTGATGATGCAATATAGGCCTATAGAACTGCATATAAAAAATCATATGGGCCATGACGCATAAGGCATATTGGGCCATGAAAGAGCTCAACTATGACTTCAAACTTGCTGGTGAGAAGAGACTATTGGACATTAGCTCACTTGATGAATGGGGAACCCAGGCTTATGAGAATGCCAAGCTGTTTAAAGAAGAGGTTAAGAGATGGCATGACAAATGGATACAAAAACATGAGTTTAATGTAGGTGATTATGTATTGTTATACAACTCTCGTTTAAGATTTCTTTTGCAGGAAAACTCCTCTATAAATGGGAAGGTCCTTACGTTATCGAGGAGGTCTATCATTCCGGTGCCATAAAAATCAACAACTTCGAAGGCACCAATCCGAGGGTGGTGAACGGTCAAAGAATCAAACATTATATCTCCAGTAACCCTATAAATGTTGACACTAATATTATTGAAACTGTAACCCTAGAGGACTATATAAGGGACACCTTCCAGAACGTTTCAGCCAGCGAAAAGGAATAGGTTTGTGGTACGGTAAGTAAACCGACTCCAAAACAGTTCTAATAGCTTTTTTCTCTGTTTTGGAATATTTAAGAAAATAGTAAAATAAGAAGCAATACGAAAAGGACACGAGGCATCCACGAGGGTGGAAGGCGCGCCCTACCCCCTGGGCACGCCCCTGCCTCGTGGGCACCTCATGTGCCCTCCGCACTCCGTTCTTCTTGCACGATACTTCTTTTGGTCGGTAAAAATTCATTATATAATCTCCCGAAGGTTTTGACCACTATACCACGCAATTATCCTCTGTTTTTGTTTCGAGCTATTTTCTGCCAGAGTTCTCAAGGCCAGGCATCATGTCGTCCCCCTCCTCCAACAATGAGGGCGACGATGCTTGGCTAATGAAGATAGAGCTGAAGACAGAAGAACCCGGGGAGATCAACAAGGATGAAGGGATCAAGAAGGCCACGAAGGATCATGCTTCGGCAGCAGAAGAAGAACACATCCTTCAACCTCCTTACTATCTTCTTACCCCTACTGAAATTGAAGCTTTCAAGATGATTGAAATAGTTCGGGTGCATAACAAGTATCTAACTCGTGAAAATATTCTGGTGCAAGAGCATATCATCGCACTCATGGGCATTATTCGTAAGTTGGAGCATCTCCTGCGCTTGATGCTGGACGACAAGCCTACATCATCAACAACTCCATCATCACTACCACCAAAGGAGAATTGAGTATCGGGTATGGGCACTCCCCTTGGCAACTGCCAAGCTTGAGGGAGTTCCCCGGTATCGTATCACCATCACACTTTTATCAATACCGTTTTTCTAGTTCGATCCTTTTGGTAATATCTTGATCTAGTAGAATAAAGTTTTAGTATGATTTAGTTTTGAATTTTTCTTTATGATCCTTCTATGTAATCGAGTCCGTGAGCCATATATAATAAAGATTAGTTTTGAGTCAAGGGTTTCGTTATCTTTCTATGATCTTGGGGGAATAAAATAAAAAGAGAAGAAATAAAATGAAATAAAGAGATCATATTGATCTTATGGAGAGTAGTGACTTCACATATAAAGAGTGTGATGAATAAAAGTTGTTGGGAGTTGACGAACATAGTTTTGGTCATCGTTGCAATTAATCTATATCTACTATTAAAGGGAATAGATATTCTTGGTTTGGTTCCACTTTGTTTCGTCCTGTTTTGAGTTTTTTTGAAAGGTTACACACAACATTATTAGGTATACATGACACATATAGCCATGATCACGTACTAGAAAAAAAGTATTAGGCACGTCCCTATGTCCGGACTCTAAAACACCTATAGCCATGGTCACATATACATATACTAGGAAAAAAAGATGTACTAACCACATCCGGACTCTAAACGTAAAAGGGAAAGTACAAATGTTTGTATACAAGGAATAGAAAACCGAAGACAATTCTCCACTCGGTCAAAAAAGGGTAATGCACATGATAACATTATCTGTGCTACAATGGATGTCCTCTCTTGAATTGGCTGTTCAAAAAGCCAACTATTTCATGATAGACTTCCGATTTTTTTCCCGGATAGACTCCCACTTATGCACGGCTGTGTTGATATTTTTTGCATGGTCACGGTTGTGTTATACTCCCTTTGTACCTAAATATTTATCTTTCTAGAGATTTCAACAAATGACTACATACGAAGCAAAATGAGTGATTCTACACTCTAAAATATGTCTACATACATCCGTATGTTCTAACCATTTAAAATGTCTAGAAAGGCAGATATTTGGGTACAGAGGGAGTAGCAAATTAGAGGTCATAGGTCACCATACATCCAAATAAATAAATATATTGTTTTGATCTATATACTTTCAGCATAAAAAATATGGTGTATTGATCTTAATTTTATGCCCCGGCGAAAAAAGATCTTGATTTTTATGGTTGAGATTAAAAGATAGAATCTAAAAAAGATTAAAAAATAGAAAAAGTTACGCATAACTATAGTTATGTACACATGAATTTAAGTTAGCACGTACAATCTATACCTACTATTAAAGGGAATATATATTTTTGGTTTGGTTCCCCTTTGTTTTGTCCCGTTTTGAGTATTTTTTTTCTGAAACTACCAGCAATTGCTGGCTTTTTATATTATGAGGCAGGGAGCAAAATTTACAAGGCCGTACGCATGGTCTGAAGGAAGAAGTTTAGAGAAAAGAAAGAGGCCCTAGGGAACACAGTGGGTAGGGTTCTCTCTCACGTCGGAACCCCAAAGGGGTGTTGCATGCATCTTGCTCCCGGCAGTCTCCATGATTCCAAGGATCCCCGAACTGCCTGGAGGATGGCCGAGGGTGCGGTTCTCTTCTTCTGGAACACTCTGCGGCTACGTTCGAGCCAAAGATCCCATGAGATGAGTATGGTGAGAGACTGGACACCTTTCTGATGCTCAACAGATGTGGCGTTGAGGACATGAGACCAGAATGTCTCCGAGCGGTTGCTATCCGACCAAGTGTTCGGGTCGAGGGCGGCGCAGCCATACCCGCCGGCCACAGTCCTACAGATCCGCCGCGCCTCCGGGCAGTGCCATAGCAGGACAACTGAGGATTCTGGGTTGCGAACACATAGCGATGATGAAAATTGAAAATGTAGAGTGACACTTGGACATGATCCTCTCCTCCCTGTCCTCCTCCTCCTCCTCTCTCTCTGTGCATGATACGTAATGGCACATGCAGCAACAGATCACACCAATTTTGAGTAGTTTTACATGCACTATTTTTCAGTTTTGTCCATTCATGACAAACATACGTGCAAACAAAGAAAACCGGGACAATATGAACGAAACTAGGACTTACCTTTAAAGGAAACTTAATTGAAACAAAAGCGAAATGGCCGGCCACACATCATAACCTGACCCAAAAAATATACATGGGAGTCCGAACCAGCTACGAGCTGCAGGGTGCCGGCTAGCTTGATTCTTTCCCGGCTAAACACATGAGTACATGTCAAGCAGGCTGGTGTGGATCGATCCGGCGACGACTACATGGCTCGATTAATTGCTCCCTAAGAACTTGGACGTGATTCAACTAACAGGTGCACAACCCTAGCTTCAATGAGTCAAGTTAGTCTTTTATTTATAGCTGCTTGATTTTCTTTCTTTTCTGCTCTTCCTACCTGAACGTCCAGGCATCAGTTTTTTCATAGCTAAACTGACTACACAATAAGTAACTGTTCTATAAGGAGGAGAAAATGAGGTGTTTTTATATTCCTACAATTCCCTTTTTTCACCGGCTCATGTATTTCTATGTGACATGATATGGATTTTGCATAACTCAAAACGTGCCAGAGATATATTTTGCAAGGATTGGGATCCTCTCAGTGCAATGCAGATTAGCATGCATGTTACCTTTCTTTGTTCATCTTCAAGGAGAATTACTTTTTTTTGTTCATCGTCAAGGGAAAAATCATATTATTATTTTCATCGTGCTTTCTGGAAAACTGACACTTATGCTAATTTGCATATCTTGGTATATGCAAAGGAGTAACAGAACAACTACCCATGCAAGCTCACATTGATCAATCAAGGTTAGCTTTTCTATAGTATTGATTGTTGAATAGTCATGCAAAGTAGCCTTTTGCAAAGATGGTGAAAGCACCCAA
This sequence comes from Triticum urartu, assembly GCF_003073215.2. Taxonomy (NCBI): domain Eukaryota; kingdom Viridiplantae; phylum Streptophyta; class Magnoliopsida; order Poales; family Poaceae; genus Triticum; species Triticum urartu. Next base: position 645,559,031 of record NC_053026.1, on the reverse strand, counting down.
GTTTTATTCATCTGGGAATAATTGATGTGTATCATAAATCAAATTATCGCTTATGTTTTAGGTCGTGTTTAGGCTTAAATCATCACTTCCTTACTGGGATAGGAGAGTAAGGTGATTTTTTTCTCCTGTTGCAACGTACAAACATATTTAGGTGGCACTTTCGGATGTTATTATTCCATGATGACGGTAGTATTGATGGGCAGTGGGCACGATAATTTCTCTCTCGTTGCAACGCACGGGCATATGTGCTAGTAGGAAGTAATAAAGAAAGAGAGGTTTTCACATATAAATATACTATCTTGGACATCTTTTATGATTGTGAGCACTCATTAAAATATGACATGCTAAGTTGAGGTTGGACAAGGAAGACAACGTAATGGGTTATGTTTTCTTACATCCGAAATAAATTATATTGCCATGGATCATCCAACATATTGAGCTTGCCTTTCCCCCTCATGCTAGCCAAATTCTTTGCACCAAGTAGAGATACTACTTGTGCTTCCAAATATCCTTAAACCCAGTTTTCTATGAGAGTCCACCATATCTACCTATGGATTGAGTAAGATCCTTCAAGTAAGTTGTCATTGTTGCAAGCAATAAAAATTGCTCTCTAAATATGTATGATTTATTAGTGTGGAGAAAATAAGCTTTATACGATCTTGTGATGTGGAAGAAAGAAAAGTGACGAACTGCATAATAAAGGTCCATATCACAAGTGGAAATATAAAGTGACGTTCTTTTGCATTAAGATTTCGTGCATCCAACCATAAAAACACATGACAACCTGTGCTTCCCTCTGCGAAGGGCCTATCTTTTATTCTTGTCATATACTTTATACAAGAGTCATGGTGATCTTCACCTTTCCTTTTTAAATTTTATCCTTTGGCAAGCACTGTGTGTTGGAAAGATCCTGATATATATATATATATATATATATATATATATATATATCTAATTGGATGTGAGTTTTCATAAACTATTATTGTTGATATTACCCTTGAGGTAAAAGGTTGGGAGGCAAAACTATAAGCCCCTATCTTTCTCTTTGTCCGATTAAAACTTCATACCCATAATTATTGCGTGAGTGTTAGCAATTGTGAAAGACTAAATGATAGTTGAGTATGTGGACTTGCTGAAAATCTCTTATATTGACTCTTTCCGATGTTATGATAAATTGCAATTGCTTCAATGACTGAGATTATAGTTTGTTAGTTATCAATGAAGTTTCCGATTCATACTTGAAATTGTGAATAAATTGTAGTTATGAATTTAGCTAGGTTTTTTAGTTCAAGTAATTGTTGCTATTTAAATTTTATAGTGCTAGTTAGTTAATCAGAATTAGTATTTTAAAAACAGAATTAGTTTAAGCAATTGTCCAAATCAACATCCCTTGTTAAAGCAAATTTAGGTAGGCTGAATTTTACTTTCAAATATTGTTATGACTTCTTGCATTTTTCTTCAAGTTCTATATTTTTCTTCATTTTATATGCAAATTTGAAGTGGACATATGATATGTGGACATGTGATGTTTTGGACATGTCATATTTGGAATTTGGACATGTCATTTGGACATGTGATGATTTGGACATGTCATATCTGATTATGTGGAGGAAAAATGATCCGAGTGGCCTATGTTACGCCGGAATGTTGATACATTTCCGTTCCGGTGAATTTCAGGCGCTCGATATGTCCATTTTTTAGCAAAGGTCATGCCAAAATTTTCCGTGAATTTTGGAATGACTTGTGCTAAATAGTAGGCATATCGAGTGCCGAGAGTTGCTGTGAAAGGACATTCTGGCAATTTTTTATGTCATTTCTCATTTTATTTCGTAGTTTTAGAATTCAACGAGAAGACTTATTCATAGGAAAAATGTCGAACAACGAATAAACCGGGCCTTCTGACCAAGATGCAGACGAGATGGATTATGAGGGTGAACAAGAGTACCTTGACTTTTTGTCTCCTAAGCAACGTCAAGGTTTGCAGGTCGGCCTCGATGATGTTACTGACGTCGACATCGACCCCGACAGCACCGACACCGATGGTGTCGCCGACACCGGCGGGAAAGATACCAACGGGGAAGGTACCGGCGCCGATGCCGCTACCGAAAGGAAGAAGCAGAGGAAGCAGATGATACAAAAACCTAACAAACTAGGCATTGGATGACTGGTGATCACAAAGATGGCACCTGGTAGGTTTGAGCCATTAGAGCCGGAAGAACCTCGCAAGTGCTATGGGAACCAAGTAGGATGCATCCTACAGGAATGCGTGAGCATCAACGACGATGACTTAAGGACTAAAGAACATTTGAGGCAGTTGCTCCTGATGAAGTTGCACAAGAGATTCAAGTTCCCTGACCGGGATGATAACATAGAACAACCATGGGATGATCCGAAGATGAAAAAGATTAACAATCGCGCCATGGGCATGTTCAATAATGATTTGGCCTCCTGGAAAGGGTGAGTGAAACGAGCTATTGAGGCTGAGGAACCCCTGTCCAAGATTCTGGAGGAAAATCTAACACTTACGGGAGAGGAGTCCGAAAAGTTCAAGGACACTTGGACTACCGAGGCCGCCAAGGCTAAGGCTGCGAAATTCACGAGCCTTCGGCAAAGGAACACGGGGAAGCATCGCCTCGGAAGCCGTGGCTACCTCGGCAAAAGGCCAATATGGGATAAGGAGGACGCGGAACATGAAGCCACGGGTCTCCCAGACCCCTTTGCGACGTTCACCAACCCCTTGGAGCGTGACTTCATCAGGGCCCACTACAAGTGGGACAAGGAAAAGAAGGTTTTTTACACGGACCAGATCACGAGGAAATTGATTAGACTACTAGTAATTTTTCTTTTACCACCTCACATTTAGGTCCAGATCAAGTTGACTACACATTCATAAACAGTTCACGTTCCTTCTGTAGGAGAAGCAACACCAGCTTCAAGCCGAAAGCCCTACTTCTAGGATGAGGCCCAAGTGGGACACCCCTCTCAACCGAGCCTTGAACGAACTTAAGGGACTCCCTTTGGGCCAGCGGCCGCAATATGGACGTGTGCACGGCGCCGGTGACGGTGCCACGTGGAAGGTGTTTTAAAACGAGGGCCTGGAGGCCAAGAAGCATAAAAAGAAGTTTAGTCAGGAAGACATCGACGGGAAGGTGAAACTTGTGTTCGAGAAAAAAGCTGCTGAGGACGCGAAAAAAATAGCTGAGGAGAAAAATGAGTTGCTACCACAGGCAGTCAATGCAGTTGTAAGTGCCTGCAGAAATGATTTCGCTGCTAACTTGGTCCCGGCTATCATCAACTGGACGAAGGAAAAATCCACACAAGACGGTACAGCATTTCCCGTTGCCCGGTTTCATCGCGAGCAACTCCGTGAATAACAACACCACCGCACCATCACTTGCTCACGCAACCGGGCCTCCTCTCGCACCTGTACTCGCTCATAGCAGCCCGTCCTCAATCTCTGGCACGCTAGGCAGGCCCTCATCTTTGGCCGAGCTCGACGCTCTAATGGTAATTACATGTCGCATGAACATATATATCTAGAATATTCCATTTGCATTGCCTTTCGGATGTTTTAAGCCACAGACATGTGTTTGCAGGCCGACGAAACCCCGTGCACCGTACTCTAGTTGATCAAAGGCCAGAAGGTGGACGTGGGAAAGGGGGTGATAACGAAGCCCTTGGATCTCACATTCCACAACCACCCGATGCCCGCTGGGCACTTTAGGGTTACCTTGTCAAGTGTGACATCAAGGCACGAGGATTTGCCTCCTCCATTATGCCTACGGGGAGAGGACGACAAGACCCCGCCGCGGATTGGAGCCGGCCGAGAGCACACCAATAACCACACATCAACAAGCATGTATGGAGACCACCACCCCGCCTACGCACTTACCAGCTCCCATGGTCTCGAGTGAGAGAGGCGGACGACATGATGAAGGGGGTGCAATAGTACTGGCTGATGTAATCGGTCCTGTAGAAAAGCGAATGGATGATGAGACGAAGGACCCAATGGGTTTCCTCAATACAAACGCCTATGAGGGTGACTTAGATATGATGAGTCAACCATATGACAAATCGGGCTATCAGCATGCTAATGAGGATATGGATGATCTGCCCGGGCAGGAGTGTCGTAGCAAGGATTGCAAGAAGTCTCTCTTCATGAAATCCTCATAGGACACGCCTGAATATGCCGCCTCAACATAGGCTCAACTAGCCAGGGGGGTCATACAGTGCTTAGCCCGGCAACACTGGGGCAGGGATTATTAAGGAAGGGTCTAGAAGGTGTGCCCAAGAAAAAGGAGAGGAAGAGACCGGGGAAGATAGTTGCCTCCAAACAAGCCAGAGCACATGGCAGCCAGACGTTGGATTCTGAAGAGCGTGTACCCGTGAAAGGTGCGGCCATGTTGCATGTCACGAGCGAGCCGATGCTACCGCCGAAACCACTGGAGACACTATCGGGGGATCTCAGGAGACTGCACGACCATATGTTGTCGACTTAGAAAAGCCTACTAGCCTCGAAGGATCCAAGATATTCGACATACGCGGCTCGTCTGCCTGAGGGGTAGTGCTACGTCGACACACGGCCCGCGGAGGTGTTCTTCCTGCGGTTTGACAATATCTTTGAGATGTTTCTGACAAGGCGGCTCGATTTTACAATAGTTTGCCTTTTTGCGCTACATATGAGCTCCGTCATGAAGAGAGAAGAAGTCTCGCAAATCTGTGTGGCAGATCTGTACTACATGCACGAGTCTTTCTTGAGTCTCGGCGACTCTGAGCATGAAACTGCTAGGGAGTACGTCCAAAACTTCATGGTACAGAATAAGGACCAGGAAATTGTCCTCCTGCCTTATCATTCAAAGTAAGTCACTTCCGGACAACCCTTTCGTACATTTCAATCATTCCTTCTCCCTCATATGGAGAATAATTTGAGGTGACTTTTTCCCCGCAGCAACGGGAGCGCCGTCCTTATGGTTCTTTACCCGCGAGTCTCCCACACCGTGTATTTCGACCCTTTCAGAGACTACGAGAATAAAGACGACACCCACATAATGAATATTCTAGATGACGCTCTCCAAGGCTTCAACATTAGGGGTGGCCACCTGCAGATCAGGAAACAAAGGAACAAGAAGTTGGGTTTCTCACATAAAACTAACTTCTGTTGCATCCATGTCCCAAAACCAAGCAAGAAAGATGGATTCTACCTCCTCCATCTCATGATAGAGTTCAGCATGGATCACCAAAAGCTTCGCATGACAACCAGAAACGATGATCATATCCGCAAGTGGGTAGAATCTCATGGAGAAGCGGATTATAAACTTAGAGATGACTTCTTCCGCATCCAAAGGGACATTGCGACGATCATCAAGAAAGAAGTCGTCGATGAGAAGGGGATGTTCCACCACGGCCCTATATCGCGAGCTGACGTCCGAACTCGCATATGCATGGAACGTCACGACCTCACATCGTTCAAGAAGCTAGGGTCCATCCTTGATGATATGGAAGGATGGAACTTCTAGTGATTTACGATGCCGATGATGATGATATGTGTCGGTTGAATTTGTATACTTGCTGTAGCAATGAAACTTTGTGATGTCCACGGTCCCTGCCGAACTTGCGTAATGCTACTTTGTTAGTTTGGGTATGATGACAGGCGTACCTCTAGTTAATTAGTTTGTGTACTATATGTTGCATCTAGTTGCTAACCCTTTCTTTTTCGTGTTTCTCTAGTATATTTTGTTGCATATGATCATACATTCTCTTGATGAAGATGCATCTCTAACAGGTACCTAAATTCTTGATGGCGAAGAAGCAGTTCTATGTCCTGTATGAAGGGAAGGTTCTCGGAGTGTACGATGAGTGGCCTGAGTGTCAGGAGCAAGTGGAGGGGGTCTCGGGCGCCAGCCATAAAGGCTTCAAAAGCAGACAAGAAGCAGAAGCTAGTTACTTGAGGTTCACGCTAGGGCGAGAGAGGACTCATAACCGCCGCCTCATGTACTTCATAGTTCCGCTATCACTCATCCTGATAGCACTTCTCGCGTATATCATTGTTTTGATGGATGACCATGTAGTTCAAATTATTCGAGACTTGCATGTATCACTATTTCGAGATGATGATGAGAGATAACTTTGTGTTGGATGATGAATATGATGATGACATGATTTGATGAGACTATTTGTATGTATATGCTATGATTACATTTGTGGTTTCACAGCCATTTGTATGTGTATGATGATGACATTTGTATGTGCTAAAGATTTTTGTATATAGCCTATTCAAATACAAAACAAATATGCAGAAAAAATATCAAAAACAAATAAAATTAGAAGTAGCAAGGGGAGTAAAGTTAGTAGTAGCGTGCCACTAGCAATAGCGCAGCCTAATAAAGAGCGCTAGAGCTATTAGAAGTAGCGCGCTGTTCTACAGCTCGCTGCTGCTACGCTTGTATAGAAGTAGCGCGGGCCCACACGCGCTGCTGCTACAGGTTAGTTGTAGCGCCGTATCAGTAGCGCGGGTGCCCACGCTATAGCTGTACCTAAAACCCGCGTTGCTGGTAGGCTTTTCCCTAGTAGCGTCCCTTGTTTGGCTAGCCCTAGGGAAGGAAAAGGGGCAGGCTAGGCCCACCTGCCTTTCCCTCTCATGGGAGAATGTAAAGGGGGGGGGGAGGCGCCACCCTCCCCTGCCTTCCCCGCACTCCAAATAAGGAAAGGGGGGCCGCGGCTTGGGAGGGACCCCAAGTAGGATTTATCCTACTTGGGTGCCTCCTTTGGCTGCTCCTCTGTCCGTTCGACATATATATATGTGGGAGGGGTCACCTAGCACACAACACACAATTGCCTAGCCGTGTGTGGCGCGCCCTCCACCGTTTACACCCTCGGTCATATTTCCGTAGTGCTTAGGTGAAGCCCTGTGGAGATCACCTCACCATCACCGTCACCATGCTGTTGTGCTGCCGAAACTCATCTACTACCTCGTCGTCTTGCTGGATCAAGAAGGCGGAGGACGTCACCGAGCTGAACGTGTGCAAAACACGGAGGTGCCGTGCGTTCGGTACTAGATCGGTTGGAGTGTGAAGAAAGTTCGACTACATCAACTTTGTTGTGAAATGCTTCCGCTTACGATCTACGAGGGTACGTAGACACACTCCCCCTCCCGTTTCTATGCATCTCCATGGATAGATCATTGCGTATGTGTATAATTTTTTTTGTTTTCCATGCAACGTTTCCCAACAATGGCATGTGAGCCAGGTCTACGCGTAGATGATATGCATGAGTAGAACATAAAGAGTTGTGGGAGGTGATAGTCATACTGCTTACCACCAACGTATTATTTTGATTCGGCGGTATTGTGGGATGAAGCGGCCCGGACCAACCTTACATGTCCATGCAAATGAGACCGGTTCCACTGACTGACATACAACTAGTTTTGCATAAAGGTGGTTGGTGGGTGTCTGTTTCTCCTACTTTAGTTGAATCGAATTTGACTGTGGCTGGTACTTGAAGAAGGTTAAAACAACAAACTTTATGAATCACCGTTGTGGTTTTATGCGTAGGTAAGAACGGTTCTTGCTAGAAGCCTATAGCAGCCACATAAAACATGCAACAACAAAGTAGAGGGCGTCTAACTTGTTTTTGCAAGGCATGTTGTTGATGTATGATTGATCATGTTTTCTAATATCGACAACCAGCAGGAGCCTTATGGTTGTATCTTTATTGTATGAAGTGCAAGCGCCATGTAATTGCTTTACTTTATCACTATGCTTTAGCGATAGTTGTAGAAGCAATAGTTGGTGTGATGAACTTGACGCTACAATGCTACGATGGAGATCAAGGTGTCAAGCCGGTGACGACGGATGTCATGACGATGCTTTGGAGATGGAGATCAAAAGCAAAAGATGATGGCCATATCAGCTCACATATTTTGATTGCATGTGATGTTTATCTTTTATGCATGTTACTTTGCTTAGAACGGCGGTAGAATTATAAGGTGATCCATTCACTTAATTTCAAGATAAAAGTGTTCTCCCTGAGTATCCACCGTTGCTACATTTCGTTGTTTCGAGACACCACGTGATGATCGGGTGTGATAGACTCTACGTTCACATACAACGGGTATAAGACAGATTTACACATGCAGAATACTTGGGTTAAGCTTGACGAGCCTAGGATGTACAAACATGGTCTCAGAACACTTGAGACCGAAAGGTCGAACATGAATCGTATAGTAGATATGATCAACATAGAGATGTTCACCATTGATGACTACCCCATGTCACGTGATGATCAGACATGGGTTAGTTGATTTGGATCATGTATAACTTAAATAACATGAGGGATGTTAAATTAATTGGGAGTTCATTAGTAATTTTCTTAATTGAACTTAATTTATCATGAACTTAGTCTTGATAGTTTTGCATATCTATGCTGTAGACAGCTCCTGCACACAAAGAACAAATACTTGCAACCCAGCGTAAGAGAGGGGTTGTCAATCCCTCACAGGTAAAAAGATGGGTAAAATTGTAGTAGATTGGATAAATAGATCTCGCGGAAACGTGAGATAAAATAAATACATAAAAATTACAGCAAGGTATTTTTGTATTTTTATTAATAGATCTAAAAATAAAAGAAAATAAAAATATATCGCGAAGGCAATTATAATAAAGAAGAGACTCGGGGGCCGTAGATTTCACTAGTGGCTTCTCTTGAGAAAAATAGCATAGAGTAGGTAAACAAATTACTGTTGGGCAATTGATAGAACTTCAAATACTCATGACAATATCGAAGCAATGATCATTATATAGGCATCACGTCCAAGATTAGTAGACCGACTCCTGCCTGCATCTATTACTATTACTCCACACATCGACCGCTATCCAGCATGCATCTAATGTACTAAGTTCATGGAGAAATGCAATAAGAACGATGACATGATGTAGACAAGATCTATTTATGTAGAAATAGACCCCATCTTGTTATCCTTAATAGCAACGATACATACGTGTCGGTTCCCCTTCTATCACTGGGATCAAGCACCATAAGATCAAAACCATCACAAAGCACCTCTTCCTATGGCTAGAAAAATCGATCTAGTTGGCCTAACTAAACCAAAGATTCGAAGAAGAAATACGACGCTATAAGTGATCATGCATATAAGAGATCAAAAGACTCAAATAACTTTCATGGATAAAAACATAGATCTGATCATAAACTCAAAGTTCATCGGATCCCAACAAACACATCGCAAAAAGAGTTACATCAAATAGATCTCCAAGAGACCATTGTATTGAGAATCAAGAGAGAGAGAGAGGAAGCCATCTAGCTACTAACTATAGACCCATAGGTCTACAAAAGACTACTCACACACCATCGGAGAGGCACCAATGAGGATGATGAACCCCTCCGTGATGGTGTTTAGATTGGATCTGTGGTTTCTCGAACTTGTGGCGGTTGGAATTGACTTTCGTTGACGCCCCTAGGGTTTCTGGAATATTGGGGTATTTATAGAGCAAAGAGGCGGTGCGGGAGGCCACCGAGGTGGGCACAACCCACCTAGGCGCGCCTGGGGGCCCATGCGCGCCATGGTGGGTTGTGCCCCCCTTGGGGCACCCCCCCTGGTGCTTCTCTGGCCCATTGGGTGTCTTCTGATCCATTAAAATTGCATAAAAAGTTTCGCTACATTTGGACTCCGTTTGATATTGATTTTGTGCGATGTAAAAAACAAGCAAAAGCAACAACTGGCACTGGGCAGTATGTCAATAGGTTAGTCCAGAAAAATGATATAAAATGATTGTAAAACATCTAAAATGATAATATAACAGCATGGAACAATCAAAAATTATAGATACGTTGGAGACGTATTAGCATCCCCAAGCTTAATTCCTGCCCGTCCTCGAGTAGGTAAATGATAAAAACGGAATTTTTGATGTGGAATGTTGCCTAACACGTTCATTACATATTCGTTGTTTTATAGCATCGACAATTGGACTTTTATATGGTTCAAAGCAATAGTCTAGTTTTGACATGAGGACGCTAATACTCAAGCATATTAACAAGCAACCACGTCTTTCAAAATACCAACACTAAAGCAACTTATCCCTAGCCCATTATGCTCAATCATTGATCCATTCATGAAACACACTTGCATATTAGCTACACCCAATGCTCAAGTACCATTATAGTGCCCCTTTGTTGATGCTTTATAAGAGATGATGGAGACCCAAGAAAAAAAATTGCATAAAGTAAATAGAAAGGCCCTTCGCGTTGGGAAGTAGGGATTTGTAGAGGTGCCAGAGCTCAAACCGAAAAATATAGAGATAAAACATTTTGGGTGCTAGATATATCATAGGCGGTTTCCAAACAAAAAATAAAGTTCATTCATTTTTCCACCATACTTTCACTTTTCATGGCTAATCGAATCCACGGGTGCCGTCCATACCAACACTTTCCATGGAATTTATTATTTGACAACATAAAGTAAATTTATTTTTCATTTAAGTACTGGGCATCCCTAATACCTTTGTCGTACTCTCGTGCAATGACAAATGAATAAACACTCATCTTAAGGATAACGCATCTAGCATGAAAATATATTAGCCACCCCATACCGTTTCATGAGCGGTACGAGCACACAAAAGAGAAGTTTATTTTGAAAATTAGAGATGGCACATACAAATTTGCTTAGAATGGCAAAAGAATATCACATATAGGTAGGTATAGTGGACTTATGTGGCAAAACTGCTTTAAAGGATTTTGGGTTAGTGCAAAATGAAGGCTAGCAAAAGATTAAGAAGCATCCAACCAAGAAACGAAAAATCTTATAAGCGAGCATTAAGCATAACTAACACCAAATAATGCACCACAAGTAGTGTCGGGGATATACCTCGCGGTATGACCCGGCCGGGCTTGGCGACTCACCAGAGACCTGGCTGGAGCTTGGCGACTCACTGGCGATCCGCCCGGACATGGCAGTTTACATGTAACCTGCGTGGACATTGTGACTCACTAGAGACCCGGCGGGCGGATCAGACGGACGACAAGGCCCAAGGCCCAGCAGGCCAGCTTTTACTCTGGTGGGCCGGCTTAAGAGGAAAGGGATGACGAATATTTCCTTTACGAGGAAGCAAGACCCGGACTTGTATTCAACTTGTGAGAAAGGATAGACTAGTCCTAGTCCTAATAGGATTCCACATGTAACCCGCCCTTCAACATATATAAGTAGGGGCAGGGCTCCCCAAGGGGGACAGAAAAATAATCTCTAGGGCTAGACACAAAGGGGGAGCCGGCTTGTGCGGCGACTCTCTCCTGAGCATAATGAGATCTAGCCACAAATAGCATGTAGGGTTATTACCGGATGATGTTTCCCGATGCCCGAAGCTGTCAAAATCCTTGTCTTACGTTGCGTCTCTCGATTCCGCTCAACCCTTCTCAAGCTACCACATAGATGCGTTGGCCTCGCGACTATGTCCTGACCCTAAGGACATCTGCCGTGACAATTCCACGACAGTTGACGCCCACCGTAGGGCCTTGCGCATGGTGGTGTTGAGTTCTTGGAGGGATCTCTCCTAGGGATCAAGGAGCTCTCAATTTTCCGAATAAAGAAGAGCCGTTTTGAAAAGATCTACATCAAAAGTTAGGGTTGCGTGCCGTGGCACGTACTTATGATTCGGTGATCCGACGACAGGTCAATTTTTGAAGCGTGTTCTTGAGGCTAGGGAGTTTTCATTGCAGATCCGATTCGTACCGACGACTTCTGGTCAAATCAAAAGCAGCAGTGCCAATCCATCAAACCCTACTGATTCGTGCATACTACTACGATGGGTGCACGTAAGGAAAAGCTGCAATTGTTAGATACGACAAGAAAACAGGAATTGGACTCGGCCTTGAAACCGGCCACGACCCGGAGGAAGACCCAAGGGTAGACACGGACTCGGCCTCCATGGCTGTGACTCGCCGTCCAGCTTCACTATTGCCGGCTTCTGCCGTCGCAGACATGCCTTGCCGGTTCGCTGGCCTAGACCGTGAGCCGCCTTTACCTACCTCACTGTATCTCTTTGCTGAGACGTCGTCTCCATCGCACTTGGGCCATCCAGGCCATTCCGCTGCCGTCCTTCGCCTCTCCTTGCTGCACCACCATTGCTCCCAAGGCGCCTTCGCCCCGGCAGACGTCCGTGCCAAGACCGCCACCTCACCTTCAGCTTGAAATCGTCGCCCATGAGCCGCCGCGCTGCTTCGCTGCGGCAGGTTCGAGCCGCCAAGTCGCCAGCTCCGCTCTCTGCAAATCATGGATCACGCCTCCCTTGAGTCGCCGCGGCCGACTCGTGCCCGGGCTCTGACTCCGAGTGGCCTCCGCCCCGGGCCGCTCCGACACGGCTTCACTCCTATCTGTCCTCGCCTTTGCGACCCGCCTGTCGTTGCCACAAGTCGCCGCGGCCCCGGGCCGCCGTCGGAGAGCCAGCACACCGCCATCTTTGTATGACTCGTCACCACGAGCCGCCACTTCAAACCGTAGTGCCGGGCCTCCGTGTTAAGCCGTCCTCGCCGGGGTGGTTCTTACCTCTGCGGTGCATGGCTGCGGCCTTGGGCCGCCGGGTCCTCGTCTTCCGCGGTGCTCCTTCGTCAAGCCGGCTGCCTTGGCTTCGCGTCTCTTTGAGCCGCCGACCTCCGCGGTGAGTAACTGCGTCGGCTCTCCATGCACTGACCCGTCGCGCCGCCTAGTTCCACGGCCGGGTCGCCACTGCTTCTGCCTCAGTGCCCAACACTACAAGTCTGCGGTACCGCGGGTCTCCGTCGCCAAGTCGTCAACTCACCATCATCATGGCACTGCGTACATGTCCCGGTTCAACATAACAGAATCAATACTAAGTAATGGATGCATGGTCTTACCGAACCAAACTTTTCTACAACCTGGACGAAGGATTGTGCGTGTTCTTTCAGTGACTTCTGCGGCCAATCAATCAATCCAGTCTTTGAACCATCCTACTGCTAGTCCATCCATCAAGGAAGAAGAAATATACTAGCATCACTGGTCCTAATTAAGTAACCATGACAGAAGATTAAGCAGCCCATCTGGCAGTTACCACGACCAACAAGTGCTTTGGTTATCATCAACCAAATATATCATGCAAATCAGGCGAAGTATGATTTTGGCAGTAACAGTTATTTCCCTCTGGCAATTGCTATGGGAACAAGAAACAGCACAAGAAGGGTCACATCAGCACCCATGGCCCTGGAAACACCGATTAACATGTTTACTAGCACCCATAGTTGTTTTTACACTTGGTGCAGTTTCCAGGAAGGACCATCATCCATCACGTGAAGGACGAGACTGATCAAGTGATGGATTAATTAGTAATATATGCTAGCGATGCTTATCACTACTTGTCTGTCCAAAACAAGATTGACAGAAGAACAAAATACATCTGCTACAGTACTAGCTCAGAGTCTGCGATCGTTAGATAAAAATATCAGGTCAATTAACTCATAGCTAAAGTGTCCCGGTCCTCGCGCGTTGTCATTGGAGGTCGCTCTACATCAATGCTATGTCAATTTGCTAAGCGGGCGCGTGCAATCCACTGCCCTTGCGGTCCGGTCTACATGAACACGACTCGCTTGACCACGCGGTTTACTGCGCCTGCAATCAACTTCGCCCGTCCGCGCAGTTTACTGTGCCAACTCTCCTGCGCCGGCTTAAAATGCCGTGGCCGGCTCATCTGTTTGCTCCCGCGGCCGACTCGGCCATGATTGATTTTAGCTTCACCTTGATGATCATCAACTCCGCGGTGGATATTTTCTGGCCTAACGTATCAGGTGAAATCCCTCCATTATATTTTTATATTATATATTGCTTCCTTTAAAAGAGCAATTGCTGTGGCTTGCAAGTTTTCCAATGCAGGACAAATTGTCTATTGCAAAAATGGATTATTATATCACTGAGCTATTGGATAACTCATGCTGGTTTATATCACGGTTAAATATGGAGAATCTTAAGCCAACTCCTCGAGTCGTCTTGAGACTCGGGGGCTACAATGACATGACTCGGGAACTCCGGGTCATTGGAGGGAAGATAACCCGGTCCCGGAGGTTACCGCCATATTGGTGAAAACTTAAAAGACCGTCAGAAAATTTCCAGCTCAAGATAAAGATTCCGGTTCGAAATTCGGTTCAAGAGACATCTCCCTCCCGCAAAGCTTTGAAGCTCTCAAATCCGGTTCAAACATCCGGCTCAAGGTAAATTTGTCTCTTACAGAACTTTTTCGGGCATAGAAGAAGAATTAATCTCTCGCAAGATTCGAGTTCTCAGAAAAATTAAAGGTTGCCAAAGAGAACTTGCTGCCATGATGCGCGGTTCAAACATGAGTATCCTGTCGTACGGCTTACCTTATTATGGTCACTTGGGGGCCTCCTGCTCATCGAGCATAGCTTTCAGTACCCTTTTGATCGGCGCGATGCCAAAATTTATATGGTCACTTGGGGGCTTCCTATTCAAACATAGGTCATATTCGAACCAAAGTGAACATAGTTGTCGGTACCCTCTTGATCGGCACACTGCCAAACTCACTAGGGGGCTTCCTGATCGTATTCGAATCATAGCTTAAACCCTTTTGGGTCCGACTTGGATCGTATTCGAATCAGGGTCGTTAAAAACCTCTCAAGGTCATTTGGGGGCTTCCTATTCAAACATAGGTCGTATTTGAACCAAAGAGAACATAGCTGTCGGTACCTTCTTGATCGGCGCAACGCCAAAGCCACTGGGGGCTACATGATCGTATTCGAATCCTAGCTTAACCCCCTTGGAACGGTTTATTGATCGTATTCGAATCAGAAACCTCGATTTTTATTTGGTTTAAGTTTTTGCAAACAATCTTTTGGGTTTTGATACTTTTTGCTCATATCTGAAGCATATAAGTGTGGTTTCGTTTAAACCCGGCTTGGCTTTGGACGATTAGTCGCCAGCATGTGACAATCATCATATATTTGGAAGTTTTGGCTTCTAAGGATTGGGTTGTCACCCTTACTGCACAGGTCATGTAAACCGGCAGTACAAATTAAATATCACAATGGTTATATGCGGGATATTATGATCCGCCCTGCTGTAAACCGCCAGGGGATCTTGTGATTTACATATGTACAGGATAGGACTACATTTGAGTAGTTACCCGCCCTGGCTTTTGACGTTAAGTCGCCAGGGCATATGTTGTTTAAACTCTGCAGGATTTACAGAGCTATGACTTACATAAATGGTTAAGTTCCAGCCCATCATCAAAGATTGAAATTGATGTCTCAAAAGGGTTATCAATTCTTGATTTTCTTAAAGGCTATAAGCTGCCAGGTTATAAAATTTCCGCTTTACAATGGAGGCGTATTAAATCGCCATCAGTCAAGAGCCGCCAGGTATTTAAACTCCGGATTTACTTGTTAACAGATAAGGTATTTGAATCTTTAAATAGCCAAAACTTGGTTGGATTTTCATTATGATATTGAATGATGGAGGTTTTCAAACCGGGTTATATTATTCAAATCTTTAATAGCCAACATGGCTGGATTTTTATTATGGTTATCAATAACCAATATTACGATTGAGGTTTTCAAAGTCGCTTCAGCGCAATGGATACTATTTTATCAATGGAATGAATAGGCCCGAGTCGCCGCAGGCTTACGACCCAGCACTTGGGGGCTACATTATTCAAGTTGAGATTACATCAAATATGCAAGTCTCATGTCGCTGCAAGCATGCACCATGACACTTGGGGGCTAATGCAAAGTCATTTTTACTGGCCTTATTAAAGACCCGACTCATCACATCATAATGAGCCGGCCCTTGGGGGCTACCAATTGCTCCTGTCAACAACTCAAGGTACACAAGTTTTATTCCATTATATTAAAGGATCCACTTCTCAGTTGATAAAGCACAAAGCTCTTAACCTTATGGATGTGGGTTCAAGCCCCATGATGGGGGTTACATCATATGATATTATTGTCAATGAAGTATATATAAAGTCCCAGCTCAATATTATCTTACTAAGCCGGCCCTTGAGGGCTACACATTGTTGATTCAAAATCTACATGATCATATCTACAAAGTCCCTACTCATTATTGCATAATGACCCTGCCCTTGGGGGCTACACTGGTTGTAGTTTTTTTATGAGTATAAGGCAATTACAAGTCCCAGGTTACTGCAAGCATGACAACCCGGCACTTGGGGGCTACATATATGGAGTATTCAGTCTTTACTAATGACTAAGATGAACAACATCGACTTCTTCTAAGTGATAGTATTTATATTGAAGCAAGTCCTAAGTCATCACTTTGTTTCTGCTCAAGACTTGGGGGCTACAGGTAATATGGATATAAGGGAGAAAATCTTCAAATTCTCAGTTCTAAGTGAACCAGGTTGACCCGGCGTCACCAATAACAATGACGCGGCGTCAGCAACAATTATGATCTGGTGCTATAAATATTTACAAACTGGATATTTTGGCAATAATAAACCGGCAAGATCTACAAGACGGCTGAGAGTCAGATGAGTTTTTTCAAGACCAATATTTTTAAGTCGGTGCTTTGGAATCTGACTCAAGTGGATTATTTATTACAATATTTCTCTATAAGATATCAATGTCTGCAAATTAGCTCTGAAGCTGGCCTATTGACCCGGATTTCTCAAAAGAAGTATCTGGATTTTTGCATTGGCAAGGTTTGGACATATCTGTTAAAAGAGACTTGCTATAAGATCTTTGAGTATAGATCCAGGGTGAAATGACAAGGAATTAAAGATAATCAGGTGCCGGTTCAGGAAAATATTTAACCCAGAGCACAACCTATCAAGTTTGTTCTTGTGTTTATTTTACATGATTAGTTTAACATGGATAAATCCAAATTAAACTGGGGACTAATGTCAGGGATATACCCCGCGGTATGACTCGGCTGGAATCATGACCCGGCCGGGCTTGGCGACTCACCAGAGACCTGGCTGGAGCTTGGCGACTCACTGGCGATCCGCCTGGACATGGCGGTTTACATGTAACCCACTTGGACATTGTGACTCTCTAGAGACCCGGCGGGCGGATCAGACGGACGACAAGGCCCAAGGCCCAGCAGGCCGGCTTATACTCTGGTGGGCCGGCTTAAGAGGAAAGGGATGATGAATATTTCCTTTACGAGGAAGCAAGACCCGGACTTGTATTGAACTTGTGAGAAAGGATAGACTAGTCCTAGTCCTAATAGGATTCCACATGTAACCTGCCCCTTCCACATATATGAGGAGGGGCAGGGCTCCCCAAGGGGGGACAGAAAAATAATCTCTAGGGCTAGACACAAAGGGGGAGCCGGCTTATGCGGCGACTCTCTCATGAGCATAATGAGATCTAGCCACAAACAACATGTAGGGTTATTAACGGATGATGTTTTCCGGGGCCCGAAGCTGTCTAAATCCTTGTCTTATGTTGCGTCTCTCGATTCCGCTCAACCCCTCTCAAGCTACCACATAAATGCGTTGGCCTCGCGACTAAGTCCTGACCCTAAGGACATCTGCCGTGACAATTCCACGATAAGTGGGATGTAATTTCAATGCATAGTTATTGACTTTCATGCTTGCATAGGGAATCACAAACCTTAACACCAATATTCTTACTGAAGCATAATTACTCATCAACATGACGCACATATCACTATCATCATATCTCAAAACTATTACAAGGAATCAAGTTTATTTTGTCCAATGGTCTTCATGAAAGTTTTTATTATATCCTCCATGGATATCTATCACTTTGGGACTAGTTTCATATGTTTCTTTTAATAAGCTCAAACAAATATTAGTGAAGAACATGAGCATACACTTCAAAAAAATACACTTCCGTGATGATACGTGTTTGTCACAGTAGGTCGCTTTTTTGTCGTGCATGTACATCCATGACAAATTTATAACAGAATCAAGATAGTCATACCTGTGTTGTCGTAGAAGTGTTCCATGACATTACCAAAATTATCATCATGGAAGTGTCCACTTCCAAGATGATAAATCGCGCGTCACAGAAGTGCTTTCGTCAAGGGTGACCGACACGTGGCATCCACCGTAACGGAACGCCGTTAAGCTATCGGATCGGGTTTTGGATCCAATAACCCATTAACAGCCCCGACCAATGGGGATTTTCCACGTGTGAAATCATCATTGGCTAGAGGAAACACGTGTCGTCTCATCGTCGGGACATATGTCATCCACTCACTGGACAGAAGGCGCCTATGATACGTCGACACTTGGCATGGCCCAACAAGTTTAAATGGGCCGGCCCAACTAAAGGTCCACAAGATTTTGCGGACCATAATGGGCCGGCCCAGCTAAAGGCCCACGAGATTTTGCGGACCATAATGGGCTGGCCCAACTAAAGGCCCACAAGATTTCGCGGGCCCTTATGGGCCGGCCCAGGTAAAGGCCCACAAGATTTTTGTGTGCCATAATAGGCCGGCCCAGGTAAAGGCCCACGGTGACTCTAGCCCATAATGAACAGTAATTTTCTTTATACTCGTTAACGGCCCGGATTTACATGGGCCGTTTCCAGCCCGTGTTAGCTTTCGGCCTATTGACGACCCATACGTTCTTGGGCTCCTTTTCGGCCCTCGATTACTTCCGGCCTGTTACTCGCCTGTTCCCCTAATAGGCCAAATTCGGCCCATGGCAAGAGTCGGCCCGTTACTGGCCTGTTCCACTAATGGGCCAAATTAGGCCCATGGCAAGAGTCGGCCCGTTACTGGCTTGTTACCCTAATGGGCCAAATTCGGCCCATGGCAAGAGTCGGCCCGTTTCTGGCGTGTTAACCCGTTGCGCCATTTCCAGCCCGTCCTATATTCTGGCCCATTAACGACCCGTTATGCGTGTGACAGAATTAAGCCTTTGCTGTCCTATGGCCTGTTAACAGCCTATTACCATGCTGGGCCGATACCAATTACGCCCGATTATGGCCCATGTAGACCCATTTATCCGACGGCCCGAGGCCCACCGATTACAGGACCATTTATCGATGGCCCGTAGGAGACCCATGGATCCTACGGCCCGTATATGGCCCATGGTAGTTGCGGCCACTAGCAAACCAGGGAAAAAGAAGACTAGGAAATAAATAAGGCCGAAACTAACGCTAGGCTATTAAGGCGATTGCACAGATTACATCCACTCGCCACCAAAGATCGCCACCAGTACAAATATAGGGAACACCCTATGAGGGAGTCCTGGATAAGGGGGTGTTCGGATAGCCGGACTATACCTTCAGCCGGACTCCTGGACTATGAAGATACAAGATTAAAGACCCCGTCCCGTGTCCGGAAGGGACTTTCCTTGGCGTGGAAGGCAAGCTTTGTGTAAGCCTAACCCTCTCCGGTGTCTATATAAACCGGAGTGGTTTTAGTCCGTAGGACAACATACCCAACAACAATCATACCATAGGCTAGCTTCTAGGGTTTAGCCTCTCCGATCTCGTGGTAGATCTACTCTTGTACTACCCATATGATCAATATTAATCAAGCAGGACGTAGGGTTTTACCTCCATCGAGAGGGCCCGAACTTGGGTAAAACTTCGTGTCCCTTGCCTCCTGTTACCATCCGGCCTAGACGCACAGTTCGGGACCCCCTACCCGAGATTCGCCGGTTTTGACACCGACATTGGTGCTTTCATTGAGAGTTCCTCTGTGTCGTCGCCGTCAGGCTCGATGGCTCCTACAATCATCAATAGCGATGCAGTCCAGGGTGAGACCTAACTTCCCAGACAAATCTTCGTCTTCGGCGGCTTCGCATTGCGGGCCAATTCACTTGGCCATCTGGAGCAGATCGAAAGTTATGCCCCTGGCCGTCAGGTCAGATTTGGAAGTTTAACTACACGGCTGACACCCGCGGGGACTTGATCTTCGACGGAGTCGAGCCACTGCCGAGCGCGCCACACTATCACGACGAGCATGATCTAGCTCTGCCGCCGAACAGTGCCCTGGAGGCCGCGCCCGCATCGGCTTCGACCCTTAATTCAGAGCCAACTGCGCCGATCGAGGATGGGTGGTTGGACGCCGCCTCGGGGGCTGCGATCCCAACGGCGATCGAGCCAACACCAGCCTCGCACTCCGCGAGACTCGTGACTCCAAGGAGCCGGACTCCTCTCCGGACTCCGAACCATTCGCGCCCCTGCCAATCGAATCCGATCGGGCGCCGATCATGGAGTTTACTGCCGCGGACATCTTTCAGCACACGCCCTTAGGAGATATAATGAAATCACTAAATTCTCTCTCTTTATCAGGAGAGCCTTGGCCGTACTGCGGTCAGCAAGGATGGGATATGGACGATGAAGAAATTCAAAGCCCGCCCATAACCCACTTTGTAGCCACCGTCGACGATTTAACCGACATGCTTGACTTCGACTCCGAAGACATCGACGGTATGGACGCCGATGAAGGAGACGATGAAGAACCATCGCCTATTGGGCCCTGGAACGCCACCTCGTCATATGACGTATACATGGTGGACGCACCAAAAGATGACGATGAGGAGCGGAAGGACGCACCGAAGGCTTGTTCCCTCGAAAAGCAGTCAAAGTGGCGATGCAAGCGCGGCCCCAAATCCCGCCTCGACAGAAATAGCGATCACACAGACCCAGTGCTGGAGCAGGGCGAACCACTGCCGGACAATGGCAATCCGGATAATCAAACCGAACAAACAAATTCTATCAAGGATAATGGTCCGGACGACATAACGCCGGATAGGCACCCGGAGTAGCAGAATGCCCGTAAAAAGCTTGTTGCCACCGCGAGGAGTCTTAAAAAGCAGAAGCAAAGGCTCAAGGCCACGCAAGACACACTCCAAATCAGATGGAGTAAAATACTCAACACAGCAGCAAGGTACGGCGACAATTGCCCCTCCAAGAGCTACCCAAAGCGGAAGCTGCTACCCGAATTCGATGAGGAGGCCTCAGACCCCCCACAACCAAATATCAAAGCAGCCACCTGGTCGGATAAACGACCCCTCTACCAACACAGAGCGGCATACAACACCGCTCACAATACAACACGCGACCCATGCGAGGGCTCGCACCCAAAGGACGGTGCAACAAGATCCATCTATGGACCACGCAAGCGCGCCCCAGCATACAATGCAACACAACAAACATCCGAACAATGCGGTACACCCAGCTACAGGGGTGCCGCACACCCCCTATGTTTCACCGATGATGTGCTGGACCTTGAATTTCTAGAGGGATTCAAGCCCGTAAACATAGAGGCGTACGACGGAACAACGGACCCTGGGGTCTGGATTGAGGACTACATCCTCCATATCCATATGGCTCGAGGAGATGATCTCCACGCCATCAAGTACTTACCCCTCAAGCTCAAAGGGCCAGCTCGTCACTGGCTCAAAGGCCTCGCCGAAAGCTCCATTGGAAGTTGGGAAGAGCTCGAAGACGCCTTTCGGGTAAATTTTCAAGGGACTTATGTCCGACCTCCGGAAGCGGACGATTTGACTCATGTAACTCAACAGCCCGGAGAGTCAGCCCGAAAGCTTTGGAACAGGTTTCTTACTAAAAAGAACCAGATTGTCGACTGTCCGGATGCCGAAGCCTTGCAGCTTTCAAGCATAGCGTCCGTGACGAATGGCTCGCCAGACACCTCGGCCAAAATAAAGCCGAGAACGATGGCCGCATTAACAAACCTCATGACCCGCTTTTGCGCGGGTGAGGACAGCTGGATAGCCAGATGCAGCACCAGCGACCCCAGTACATCTGAAGTTAGAGATGGAAACGGGAAATCACGGCGCAATAGCAATAAAAAACGCCGGAATAAAGAAGACAACACGAAGGGCACGACAGTAAATGCCGGATTCAAAAGCTCTCGGCCAGGTCAAAAGCCGCCCCCCTAAAGGCACCAGGGATATACCCAGTACATAAGGGGGAGGATACACCAAGTGAAGACGAGGATGAGCCTCCCAAGCAAGACACGGCGGAACAAAAGAAATTTCCACCAGAAGTCAAAACAGTAAACGTGTTACACATGATCAAGGGAAAAAACAACACGGCACTCCCAGGAAAATATACCCAAGTGCCTGTCACCGAGAAGTCCTGCCACTGGTCATCTCAACCGATCACTTTCGACCACCGCGATTACTCAGCAAGTATCCGACACGCAGGATGGGCTGCCCTGGTATTAGATCCAGTAATTGGCGGATATCACTTCACACGAATCTTGATGGACGGCAGCAGCAGCCTAAACTCAATATATCAGGATACAATCCGCGGGATGGGGTTAGACCCAACACAAATTCGCCATAGCAATACTACCTTTAAAGGAGTAACGCAAGGCCCAGGGGCTCGTTGTATGGGATCCCTCCTACTACAGATTATATTCGGCTCCCCCGATAACTTCCGTCACGAGCATTTAACCTTCCACATCGCTCCGTTTCAAAGTGGCTATCAAGCACTGCTCAGACGTGAAGCTTTCACTCGCTTTGACGCAATACCACACTACGCCTCCCTCACACTCAAGATGCCTGGTCCACATGGCATCATTTCAGTGAACGGAAATATCAAGCGATATCTGCACGCCGAAGAGAGTGCAGCTGCCTTGGCAGCCGCACACTAAAGACGCCTGGACCAGTGAAAGCATCCAAATAGGTCGTCAAGACCTCAGACACAACTAATCAAGTCCGGCGCCGCTATTTATACCGAATAAGTGGTCACACCCCTATTTGTCAATACAAGAGGCTCAATGCACGCAAACAAGTGGCAATTTCTTATCATCTTGAATTATACATGGTTTCTTTAAAAACTATCTTTTTGCACGGCAACTTTTCCACTTAACTTCCTCTCTTT
Source organism: Triticum urartu (assembly GCF_003073215.2). NCBI lineage: Eukaryota > Viridiplantae > Streptophyta > Magnoliopsida > Poales > Poaceae > Triticum > Triticum urartu. Next base: position 645,536,204 of record NC_053026.1, on the reverse strand, counting down.
TACAGACGATCATCGTGCTACACCCGTCCAGGATACGGCACAACGGAGACACAGGCGCAGACGTGCAGCAGGGACCCGCTCCAAGGATTCTTTTCATATTAAGACCCTGCGTAAACCTTTTTACTGTCTCCTGTTGATACATATCCACCGTTGAGAAGGATGCTGACGTCTTGGCATGTGGCCACGCCAGAACAATGCACGTACCTGGACACAAGGGGCTTCTTACAAAGGCCATTATTTAGGCCCGGTTTATACCACAAAGACCGAATACCTTAGGGAGTGTTCGGCGTCGCGAGTTTGGCCCTATATGCATCAGCTCCGAATCATTGTCTTTGGTCAAATGTTGGGTTTGCCCAGCTCCTGTGTTTTGGTGCCTTACGTTCCGCTTTACCGGCTAAGGTAGCACCAGGAGAACTACTGCGATTGTGCCCTGGTTCATCCGGACGAGCACCTCAGTAGAGAAAGCCGAAAACTGACTGTCATGATATAGCGTGAGACCGGTCAACCACTCGATGACCTGTGGGAATGTTAGAATTCCTCCGCCTTAACGAAGGGCCATTATCCGGCCAGGCATGTACGCACCTCGGAATCGGGAGAGTGCGGAGCCACCAGGGGCTATCTAGTAGCCCCACTATCAAACTCCTATGGCTAAGTGAAAGTGCTAAAGCATTATAGTCCGGTTGCCTCGCTCGCCCCGCTATCACCTCCTTAATAGGACCAAGACGTTGGGTTAAGTGTGAACACGTGTTTTTGCGAGCACCTCCGCATTATATGCGTCGGGGTTGAAGCCGATGACTGCAATCTTTCAGGTTATACACATGTATACATAAACGGCCGCCCAAGAGGCATCATATTACTTTCAGGAAAAAGTATAAAAATAGCCTTATAAAAATTTATAAAAGCATTTCGCTTACAATGAGATTACATATCACTCAAACATAATATTTTTTGAGCATTGGGTCTCTATCAAACGGACACCCTCAAGAACTTCTTCAAAGTAGTGCTCAGCAGCCTTTCGACCTATGGCCGAATCCCGCGCTGCAACATTGGTAGCATCCATCTCCGCCCAGTATGCCTTAACACGGGCGAAGGCCATCCGTGCGCCCTCTATGCACGCCGACCTATTCATTGCATTAATGCGCGGCACCATGTCAAGGAACTGTTGCACCAAGCTGAAATAGCTGTTCGGTTTTGACCTTTCCGGCCATAGCTGATCCACAACAGACCTCATGGAGAGTCCAGACAACCTATTTAGTTCGGCCCATTCGGCTAATTGGTCAGTCAATGAAAGCGGGCGCTCGGGAGAATGGAATTGTCTCCAAAACAGCTGGTCTACTTCACGGTCCGTCTGACCCTGGAAGTACTTGGCCTCATCGGCATCGCTCGCTACCAAATCCATATACACATCCTCCGAACTCCACAGCTGATCCAGAGGGGCATACCGTGGATCTCCGAACTTCCTCCGCAACATAAAGGATTTCCCAGCTACAATATCCCGGCTTCCCGCAGCTCCTCCTTCTTTTCCCTCATAGCAGAGCGGAGGTCTTTTCTCGTCGTAGTAGCCTTCTCAAGGTCCAATGCCTTCACTTGGTTTTCCTTTTCAAGAACCCGACAATGGTCGGTGGCGGCTTTTAATTTTATGGCCATCTTGGCCATCTTGTCTTGGCTCTCGCCATGCGCAGCCTTCTCGGCTTGCAACTCTTCGGCCGCCTTCAAAGCAGCCGCATTACCCAACCTCGCTTGTTCCTTGGCTCGGGCAAGTTCTGAAGGAAATATGCCGTAGAGGCAATAATAAAGTTATTATTTATTTCCTTATATCATGATAAATGTTTATTATTCATGCTAGAATTGTATTAACCGAAAACATAATACATGTGTGAATACATAGACAAACAGAGTGTCACTAGTATGCCTCTACTAGACTAGCTCGTTAATCAAAGATGGTTATGTTTCCTAACCATGGACAAAGAGTTGTTATTTGATTAACGGGATCACATCATTAGGTGAATGATCTCATTGACATGACCCATTCCATTAGCTTAGCACCCGATCGTTTAGTATGTTGCTATTGCTTTCTTCATGACTTATAGATGTTCCTATGACTATGAGATTATGCAACTCCCGTTTGCCAGAGGAACACTTTGTGTGCTACCAAACGTCACAACGTAACTGGGTGATTATAAAGGAGCTCTACAGGTGTCTCCGAAGGTACTTGTTGGGTTGGCGTATTTCGAGATTAGGATTTGTCACTCCGATTGTCGGAGAGGTATCTCTGGGCCCTCTCGGTAATGCACATCCACATAAGCCTTGCAAGCATTGCAACTAATGAGTTAGTTGTGAGATGATGTATTACGGAACGAGTAAAGAGACTTGCTGGTAACGAGATTGAACTAGGTATTGAGATACCGACAATCGAATCTCGGGCAAGTAACATACCGATGACAAAGGGAACAACGTATGTTGTTATGCGGTCTGACCGATAAAGATCTTCGTAGAATATGTAGGAGCCAATATGGGCATCCAGGTCCCGCTATTGGTTATTGACCGGAGACGTGTATCGGTCATGTCTACATTGTTCTCGAACCGTAGGGTCCGCACGCTTATGGTTTCGATGACAGTTATATAATGAGTTTATGAATTTTGATGTACCGAAGGAGTTCGGACTCCCGGATGAGATCGGGGACATGACGAGGAGTCTCGAAATGGTCGAGACGTAAAGATCGATATATTGGACGACTATATTCGGATATCAGAAAGGTTCCGAGTGGTTCGGGTATTTTTCGGAGTACCGGGGAGTTACGGGAATACAGGAGAGAAGTATTGGGCGTTATTGGGCCATACGGGAAAGAGAGAGGGGCTGCCTAGGGCAGGCCGCGACCCCCCCAAGGCCTAGTCCGAATTGGACTAGGGGGAGGGGCTGCGCCCCCTCCTTCCTTCCCTTCTCCCTTCCCTTCCTTGTCTCCTACTCCTACTACATGGAAGGACTCCTAGTTGGACTAGGAAAAGGGGAATCCTACTCCCGGTGGGAGTAGGACTCCCCTAGGGCGCGCCATAGAGAGGGCCGGCCCTCCCCTCCTCCACTCCTTTATATACGGGGGCAGGGGGCACCACATAGACACACAAGTTGATCTTCGTGATCGTTCCTTAGCCGTGTGTGGTGCCCCCCTCCACCATATTCCACCTCGGTCATATTGTAGCGGTGCTTAGGCCAAGCCCTGCGACGGTAGAACATCAAGATCGTCACCACACCGTCGTGCTGACGGAACTCCTCCCCGACGCTTTGCTGGATCGGAGCCCGGGGATTGTCATCGAGCTGAACGTGTGCCAAGAACTCGGAGGTGCCGGAGTAACGGTGCTTGGATCGGTCGGATCGTGAAGACGTACGACTACATCAACCACGTTGTGCTAACGCTTCCGTTGTCGATCTACAAGGGTACGTAGATCACACTCTCCCCTCTCGTTGCTATGCATCACCATGATCTTGCGTGTGCGTAGGAATTTTTTTGAAATTACTACGAAACCCAACAGTGGCATCCGAGCCTAGGTTTTATATGTTGATGTTATATGCACGAGTAGAACACAAGTGAGTTGTGGGCGATATAAGTCATACTGCTTACCAGCATGTCATACTTTGGTTCGGCGGTATTGTTGGACGAAGCGGCCCGGACCGACATTACGCGTACGCTTACGCGAGACCGGTTCTCCCGACGTGCTTTGCACAAAGGTGGCTAGCGGGTGACAGTTTCTCCAACTTTAGTTGAACCAAGTGTGGCTACGCCCGGTCCTTGCGAAGGTTAGAACAACACCAACTTGACAAACTATCGTTGTGGTTTTGATGCGTAGGTAAGATTGGTTCTTGCTTAAGCCCATAGCAGCCACGTAAAACTTGCAACAACAAAGTAGAGGACGTCTAACTTGTTTTTGCAGGGCATGTTGTGATGTGATATGGTCAAGACATGATACTAAATTTTATTGTATGAGATGATCATGTTTTGTAACCGAGTTATCGGCAACTGGCAGGAGCCATATGGTTGTTGCTTTATTGTATGCAATGCTATCGCGCTGTAATGCTTTACTTTATCACTAAGCGGTAGCGATAGTCATGGAAGCATAAGATTGGCGAGACGACAATGATGCTACGATGGAGATCAAGGTGTCGCGCCGGTGACGATGGTGATCACGACGGTGCTTCGAAGATGGAGATCACAAGCACAAGATGATGATGGCCATATCATATCACTTATATTGATTGCATGTGATGTTTATATTTTATGCATCTTATCTTGCTTTGATTGACGGTAGCATTATAAGATGATCTATCACTAATTATCAAGAAGTGTTCTCCCTGAGTATGCACCGTTGTGAAAGTTCTTCGTGCTGAGACACCACGTGATGATCGGGTGTGATAGGCTCTACGTTCAAATACAACGGGTGCAAAACAGTTGCACACGCGGAATACTCAGGTTATACTTGACGAGCCAAGTATATACAGATATGGCCTCTGAACACGGAGACCGAAAGGTCGAGCGTGAATCATATAGTAGATATGATCAACATAGTGATGTTCACCAATGAAACTGCTCCATCTCATGTGATGATCGGACATGGTTTAGTTGATTTGGATCACGTGATCACTTAGAGGATTAGAGGGATGTCTATCTAAGTGGGAGTTCTTAAGTAATATGATTAAATTGAACTTAAATTTATCATGAACTTAGTTTCGGTAGTATTTTTCAAATCATGTTGTAGATCAATAGCTCGCGTTGTTGCTTCCCTGTGTTTATTTTGATATGTTCCTAGAGAAAATTGTGTTGAAAGATGTTAGTAGCAATGATGCGGATTGGATCCATGATCTGAGGTTTATCCTCATTGCTGCACAGAAGAATTATGTCCTTGATGCACTGCTAGGTGACAGACCTATTGCAGGAGCAGATGTAGACGTTATTAATGTTTGGCTAGCTCAATATGATGACTACTTGATAGTTTAGTGCACCATGCTTAATGGCTTAGAATCGGGACTTCAAAGACGTTTTGAACGTCATGGAGCATATGAGATGTTCCAGGAGTTGAAGTTAATATTTCAAGCAAATACCCGAGTTGAGAGATATGAAGTCTCCAACAAGTTCTATAGCTAAAAGATGGAGGAGAATCTCTCAACTAGTGAGCATGTGCTTAGATTGTCTGAGTACTACAATCGCTTGAATCAAGTGGGAGTTAATCTTCCAGATAAGATAGTGATTGACAGAATTCTCTAGTCACCATCACCAAGTTAGTAGAACTTCGTGATGAACTATGATATGAAAGGGATAACGGAAACGATTCCCAAGCTCTTCGTAATGCGGAAATTGACGAAGGTAGAAATCAAGAAAAACATCAAGTGTTGATGGTAGACAAGACCACTAGTTTCAAGAAAAGGGCAGAGGGAAGAAGGGGAACTTCAAGAAGAACAGCAAGCAAGTTGCTGCTCAAGTGAAGAAGCCCAAGTCTGGTCCTAAGCCTGAGACTAAGTGCTTCTACTGCAAAGGGACTGGTCACTGGAAGCGGAACTATCCCAAGTGATTGGCAGATAAAGAAGGATGGCAAAGTATATTTGATATACATGTTATTGATGTGTACTTTACTAGTGTTTATAGCAACCCCTCAGTATTTGATACTAGTTCAGTTGCTAAGATTAGTAACTCGAAACGGGAGTTGCAGAATAAACAGAGACTAGTTAAGGTGAAGTGACGATGTGTGTTGGAAGTGGTTCCAAGATTGATATGATCATCATCGCACACTCCCTATACGTTCGGGATTAGTGTTGAACCTGAATAAGTGTTATTTGGTGTTTGCGTTGAGCATGAATATGATTTGATCATGTTTATTGTAATACGGTTATTCATTTAAGTAAGAGAATAAATTGTTGTTCTGTTTACATGAATAAAACCTTATATGGTTACACACCCAATGAAAATAGTTCGTTGGATCTCGATCGTAGTGATACACATATGTTGGAAATATGCCCTAGAGGCAATAATAAATTGGTTATTATTATATTTCCTTGTTCATGATAATCGTTGATTATCCATGCTAGAATTGTATTGATAGGAAACTCAGATACATGTGTGGATACGTAGACAATGCCATGTCCCTAGTAAGCCTCTAGTTGACTAGCTCGTTGATCAATAGATGGTTACGGTTTCCTGACCATGGACATTGGATGTCATTGATAACGGGATCACATCATTAGGAGAATGATGTGATGGACAAAGACCCAATCCTAAGCCTAGCACAAGATCATGTAGTTCGTATGCTAAAGCTTTTCTAATGTCAAGTATCATTTCCTTAGACCATGAGATTGTGCAACTCTCGGATACTGTAGGAGTGCTTTGGGTGTACCAAACGTCACAACGTAACTGGGTGGCTACAAAGGTACACTACAGGTATCTCCGAAAGTGTCTGTTGGGTTGGCACGAATCGACACTGGGATTTGTCACTCCGTGCAAACGTAGAGGTATCTCTGGGCCCACTCGGTAGGACATCATCATAATGTGCACAATGTGATCAAGGGGATTATCATAGGATGATGTGTTACGGAACGAGTAAAGAGACTTGCCGGTAATGAGATTGAACAAGGTATCGGGATACCGACGATCGAATCTCGGGCAAGTATCGTACCGCTAGACAAAGGGAATTGTATACGGGATTGATTAAGTCCTTGACATCGTGGTTCATCCGATGAGATCATCGTGGAACATGTGGGAGCCAACATGGGTATCCAGATCCCGCTATTGGTTATTGACCGGAGAGTCATCTCGGTCATGTCTGCATGTCTCGCGAACCCGTAGGGTCTACACACTTAAGGTTCGGTGATGCTAGGGTTATAAAGATATTAGTACGCGGTAACCCGAAAGTTGTTCGGAGTCCCGGATGAGATCCCGGACGTCACAAGGTGTTCCGGAATGGTCCGGAGGTAAAGAATTATATATAGGAAGTGCTATTTCGGCCATCGGGACAAGTTTCGGGGTCACCGGTATTGTACTGGGACCACCGGAAGGGTCCCGGGGGTCCACCGGGTGGGACCACCTGCCCCGGGGGGCCACATGGGCTGTAGGGGGTGCGCCTTGGCCTATATGGGCAAGGGCACCAGCCCCAAGAGGCCCATGCGCCAAGAATCAAGGGAGAGGAAGAGTCCTAAAAGGGGAAGGCACCTCCGAGGTGCCTTGGGGAGGAGGGACTCCTCCTTGGCCGCACCCTTCCTTGGAGGAAGGGCCAAGGCTGCGCCTCCCCGCTCTCCCTTGGCCCTATATATAGTGGTGGGGAAGGGAGGGAAGCAAAACCTAAGCCCTGGCGCCTCCCTCTCCCTCCCATGACACATCTCCCTCCTCCCGCAGCGCTTGGCGAAGCCCTGTTGGAATCCCGCTACTTCCAGCACCACGCCGTCGTGCTGTTGGATCTCCATCAACCTCTCCTTCCCCCTTGCTGGATCAAGAAGGAGGAGACGTCGCTGCTCCGTACGTGTGTTGAACGCGGAGGTGCCGTCCGTTCGGCGCTAGGATCATCGGTGATTTGGATCACGACGAGTACGACTCCATCAACCCCGTTCTCTTGAACGCTTCCGCGCGCGATCTACAAGGGTATGTAGATCCACTCCTCCCTTGTTGCTAGATGACTCCATAGATAGATCTTGGTGACACATAGGAAAATTTTGAATTTATGCTACGTTCCCCAACAGTGGCATCATGAGCTAGGTCTATGCGTAGTTTCTATGCACGAGTAGAACACAAAGTAGTTGTGGGCGTTGATTTTGTTCAATATGCTTACCGTTACTAGTCCAATCTTGATTCGGTGGCATTGTGGGATGAACCGGCCCGGACCGACCATACACGTACTCTTACGTGAGACTGGTTCCACCGACTGACATGCACTAGTTCCATAAGGTGGCTAGAGGGTGTCTGTCTCTCCCACTTTAGTCGGATCGGATTCGATGAAAAGGGTCCTTATGAAGGGTAAATAGCAATTGGCATATCACGTTGTGGTTTTTGTGTAGGTAAGAAACGTTCTTGCTAGAAACCCATAGTAGCCACGTAAAACATGCAAACAACAATTAGAGGACGTCTAACTTGTTTTTGCAGGGTATGCTATGTGATGTGATATGGCCAAAAGGATGTGATGAATGATATATGTGATGTATGAGATTGATCATGTTCTTGTAATAGGAATCACGACTTGCATGTCGATGAGTATGACAACCGGCAGGAGCCATAGGAGTTGTCTTAATTTATTTATGACCTGCGTGTCAACATAAACGTCATGTAATTACTTTACTTTATTGCTAACCGTTAGCTGTAGTAGTAGAAGTAATAGTTGGCGAGACAACTTCATGAAGACACGATGATGGAGATCATGATGATGGAGATCATGGTGTCATGCCGGTGACGATGATGATCATGGAGCCCCGAAGATGAAGATCAAAAGGAGAAATATGATATTGGCCATATCATGTCACTATTTGATTGCATGTGATGTTTTTCATGTTTATACATCTTATTTGCTTAGAACGACGGTAGTAAATAAAATTTCAAGAAAGTGTTCCCCCTAACTGTGCACCATTGCGAAAGTTCGTCGTTTCGAAGCACCACGTGATGATCGGGTGTGATAGATTCCTACGTTCGAATACAACGGGTGTTGACGAGCCTAGCATGTACAGACATGGCCTCGGAACACATGCAAAACACTTAGGTTGACTTGACGAGCCTAGCATGTATAGACATGGCCTCGGAACACAAGAGACCAAAAGGTCGAGCATGAGTTGTATAGAAGATACTTTCAACATGAGGATGTTCACCGATGTTGACTAGTCCGTCTCACGTGATGATCGGACACGGCCTAGTTGACTCGGATCATGTAATCACTTAGATGACTAGAGGGATGTCTATCTGAGTGGGAGTTCATAAGATGAACTTAATTATACTGAACATAGTCAAAAGGTCTTCGCAAATTATGTCGTAGCTCGCGCTTCAGTTCTACTGTTTAGATATGTTCCTAGAGAAAATTTAGTTGAAAGTTGATAGTAGTAATTATGCGGACTAGGTCCGTAAACTGAGGTTTGTCCTCATTGCTTCATAGAAGGCTTATGTCCTTAATGCACCGCTCAGTGTGCTGAACCTCGAACGTTGTCTATGGATGTTGCGAACATCTGACATACACATTTTGATAACTACATGATAGTTCAGCTAAATGGTTTAGAATTGAGGCACCAAAGACGTTTTTGAAACGTCGCGAAACATATGAGATGTTTCGAGGGCTGAAATTGGGATTTCAGGCTCGTGCCCACGTCAAGAGGTATAAGACCTCCGACGATTTTCTTAGCCTGCAAACTAAGGGAGAAAAGCTCAATTGTTGAACTTGTGCTCAGATTGTCTGATTACAACAATCGCTTGAATCGAGTGGGAGTTGATCTTCCAGATGAAATAGTGATGGTTCTCCGAAGTCATTACCACCAAGCTGCTTGAGCTTCGTGATGAACTATAATATATCAGGGACATATATGATGATCCTTGAGATATTCGCGATGTTTGACACCACAAAAGTAGAAATCAAGAAGGAGCATCAATTGTTGATGGTTGGTGAAACCACTAGTTTCAAGAAGGGCAAGGAAAAAAGGGATGCTTCATGAAACGGCTAATCAGCTGCTGCTCTAGTGAAGAAACCCAAGGTTGAACCCAAACCCGAGACTAAGTGCTTATGTAATAAAGGGAACAGCCACTGGAGCAGAATTACCCTAGATACTTGGTAGATAAGAAGGCTGGCAAGGTCGATAGAAGTATATTGGATGTATTATGTTAATGTGTACTTTACTAGTACTCCTAGTAGCACCAGGGTATTATATACCGGTTCGGTTGCTAAGTGTTAGTAACTCGAAATAAAAGCTACGAAATAAACGGAGACTAGCTAAAGGTGAGCTGACGATATGTGTTGGAAGTGTTTCCAATGTTGATATGATCAAGCATCGCACGCTCCCTCTACCATCGAGATTGGTGTTTGCGTTGAGCATAGACATGATTGGATTATGTCTATCGCAATACGGTTATTCATTTAAGGAGAATAACATTTACTCTGTTTATTTGAATAATACCTTCAATGGTCTTGCACCTAAAATGAATGGTTCATTGAATCTCGATCATAGTGATACACATGTTCATGCGAGAAGATATAAGATAGTAATGATAGTACCACCTACTTGTGGCACTGCCACTTAAGTCATATCGGTATAAAACGCATGAAGAAGCTCCATGTTGATGGATCTTTGGACTCACTCATTTTTGAAAGGATTGAGACATGCGAACCATGTTTGTTGGTAGATATGCATGAAGAAACTCTATACAGATGGATCGTTTGGACTCACTTGATTTTGAATCACTTGAGACATGCAAATCATACCACATGGGCAAGATGACTGAAAGCCTCGTTTTCAGTAAAATGGAACTAGAAAGCAACTTGTTGGAAGTAATACATTTTGATGTGTGCAGTCCAATGAGTGCTGAGGCATGTAGTGGATATCGTTATGTTCTTACTTCACAGATGATTTGAGTGGATGTTGAGTATATTTACTTGATGAATCATGAGTCTGAATTATTGAAAGGTTCAAGTAATTTCAGGGTGAAGTTGAAAGATCGTGGTGACAAGAGGATAAAATATTTATGATATGATCATAGAGATGAATATCTAAATTACGAGTTTGGCATAGAATTAAGACATTGTGGAAATTGTTTCACAATTAATACAGCCTGGAACACCATAGTGTGATGGTGTGTCCGAACATCATAACTGCACCCTATTGGATATGATGCATACCATGATGTCTCTTATCGAATTACCAAAATAGTTTATGGGTTAAGAATTAGAGACAACCACATTCACTTTAAAAGGGGCACCACCTAATTCCGATGAGATGACACCGTATGAACTATGGTTTAGAGAAACCTAAGCTGTCATTTCTTAAAAGATTGGGGCTGCGAAAAGGTTTCAGGCTGATAAGCTCGAACCCAAAGCGGATAAATGCATATTCATAGGACACCCAAAACAGTTGGGCATACCTCCTGTCTCAGATCCGAAAGCAATAAGGGATTGTTTCTAGAATCGGGTTGTCGGTGTACTAGAGTAGGGGTACCCTTGTACCCCGAACTTGTGCACGGGCAGTCGCAGCGTCCCGTGGCAAGGCCTGCCAGGGCACCGACAAGATTCCTTGAGGTCCCTCTGAAGACCATTCAAGAACAAAGTACTCAAGACAAGACCCCGGCAAGAGGAGCTTGCCGGGAAGAAGGCAAGACCCCGGCAAGAGGAGCTTGCCGGGAAGGCCATCAGAAGCGTTCCAAGGCCCCGGCAAGAGGCGCTTGCCGGGAAGGCCGTCCGAGGCATTCCAAGGAACTTGCCGCAGCGCGCTTCGCGCCCCGGCAAGGCCCGGTGAGCGACAAGCTCCCGGTAGCGACAAGTCGACGGCCGCGGCAAGCTTCCACTCCTCGCCCGCGCTCCAGCACATCCACCCACGTGTTGCTCCGGGGCCCCTCCCGAGCGCACGTGGCAGGAGGCTGTGCAGCTAGGGGCGTGCGGTGGCACGCAGGCGCTGACAAGACAACCATCATGGCAAGACGGTGGCGTCCCTAGCGGTCCCTTTCGGTGCTGTCTAGGCGACACAGACAGGCATTTAATGCCCTTGTCCCCTGCCGTCAGGGTTAGGTATGATAACACTGTAGCAGCTAGCTGTGCCTACTACAACACCTAGCTGTGCCTACCCACGGCACCCTTTCCATTTTTGCCCTTGGCCCCCGTTGCTCTATGTCGGTAAACCCTTGAGTATAAAAGGAGGCCCGTGTGCAACGTAGAGGGGGTCGGCAACCTCGAGAGCCCTCGCGAGGTTCAACAATTCCACACACTCACGCTCGCTCCCGAGCTAGAAATCAATACGAATCCACAAAGCAGGAGTAGGGTTTTACGCACCCTTGCGGCCCGAACCTGGGTAAATCGCTCGCGTGCTTCACCTTGATTTACCCCTCGCATGACCAACCGCCCGCTTGCTTCACCTCGATCTGCTCTTTGCGCAACCTCCGCCCCCCGCCAAACCAAAATGGACCCGGTTCGCCGGTCCCATAGGTGCCCGTGGATCAGAAACCCCGGCATCTCTGGCGCGCCAGGTAGGGGGCGTCGAAGTTGTGTGAATCAGATCCGGCGTTCTTGCGGGCTAGATCTTCAACTTCTTCATCGATCTTCACCATCTTCATCAACATGCCGCCGAAGAAGAAAGTTTCGGAGGCAGTTGCTCCGTCCGCGCCGAGCCACCCACCGCCGGAGCAAAAAGACGGTGGGGCAGGCGCCGGCGGAAGGGCACGCATCGACGAGGGAACTCTTGGTGCTGCCAGGTCCCAGGGCAAGGCGGCGCTGCCCATCGGCGGCGTGGCCGGCTCCCACAACGACCGGGCGCACTCCAAGACCTCGGCGTCCGTGCATGCACCGCGCCCATCTCAGGAGGTGCGGGACCGACAGAATCATGGTACTCACGGTACCATGCGCTCGCTGGATCAAGATCGAGCTGGTGAATCTCGGAGCGCCCAAGGTCACCATGCACGTCAACACACCCATAACAGATAAGTTGCCAAAGCCTGAGTAACCAGATCTCTAATTTTTGAGTTATCTCCCCTGGATCGGCTCACCTTGTATGAAAAGCCTGTGCGCGGAGGAGCCGACTCATAGCTGGCTGCGCACTTGCGTTGTTTCGAGCTCGCTCAACAACATTAGGTGAGCTGCGGCTGGTTGCTACACTAGCCGCGCCCTTGCATTGTTTCGAGCCTGCTCAACAACGTAAGTTAGCTGCGGCTAGTTGCTACACTAGCCACGCCCTTACTTTGCTTCGAGCCCCGCTCAGAAACTTAAGTGAGCTGCAGCTGGCTGCGACAAGGTTTCTTGCCGGTAGCGGCACTGCCAGTTCCGCGCTCAGCGCTCGCGGTCTGGATGCCTGCGCCGGCAAGTTCCCTAAAAGCATGGGGTAAAAACATACAAAGTTGACGCCGGAATGGGAAGGCCCTTACTGGGTGAAACGAGTCACTGGGCCCGGCGCCGGCCGCCCTGAGACCGAAGATGGCATCCCAGTGAGCAACTCCTGGGGCATCGAGCATCTTCGTGCGTTTTACCCGTAAGGCGCGGTTGCCGGAACGCGTTCCGGCAACAACCTCTTGTACAAAGTCTTGCCGCTGTTGCATGTAATCCTTTGTACGAGGCCGGGCGCAGATCCCGTGCGCAGCAGAGCTCGCGTGCTCCGCACATTTTATCGATTTTATGCTTTCTATTTTCTGGCATATATGATCTGACATTTGTGCAGCACCGACCCCACGGCAAGCGTTGACGAGCTGCTAGGCTCTATATCTTTATTTTCTCTTCTTTCTTTTCTTCCTTCTTCAAAGGAAAGAAAGGATCCCTCGCTCACAAGTTTGCCGGGGGGAAGGGAGAAGAGAAAGGGTATGGACCAGGCGTCGTTCAAGAATTTCGCCTTGCCGGGAAGCAAACGACAGAAAAGCTAAGTTGCCAAAGTTTGAGCGGCCAAATCTTTTAAATTCCAAGTTATTTCCCTTGAACGACTGCACTTTGTATGGGAAACCTGTGCGCGGAGGAGCCAACTCGTAGCTGGCTGCGCCCTTGCATTGTTTCGAGCTCGCTCAACAACATTAGGTGAGCCGCGGCTGGTTGCTACACTAGCCGCGCCCTTGCATTGTTTCGAGCCTGCTCAACAACGTAAGTTAGCTGCGGCTAGTTGCTACACTAGCCGCGCCCTTACTTTGCTTCGAGCCCCGCTCAGCAACTTAAGTGAGCTGCAGCTGGTTGCGACAAGGTTTCTTGCCGGTAGCGGCACCGCCAGTTCCGCGCTCAGCGCTCGCGGTCTGGATGCCTGCACCGACAAGTTCCCTAAAAGCGTAGGGCAAAAATATACAAAGGGAGGAGTCAAGTAAAGGGAATAACATTGCAATGGCTACCCAGAAGAAAGTTATATTACAAAATAGCTTGTCGCAGCTCTAATAAATGTCTTCTATGACATAGCTAGCAGCGATGAGGAAAGAAGGAAGCGGGCGGCCTAGTCGACGCGGTCGCCCTCGACCCTCTTGATCCCGCTCACCTTGTCCACAATGGGTGCGACAAGGGCCTTGAGCTCTTCCTGATCGATATCAGGCGGCAAGGATCTGAGGACGTTGTGGAGGCGGAGGCCTGGATTGCGGAAGGCAACCTTCATCAACACCTTCTGAAGGGCTCCCGCACAGATCTCGCGCGACTCGTCAGCCAGCCGCTTCGGTATCTCATCTCGGAGCCGCTGGAGTGCCGTCGCCACGCCTTGGAAGAACATAGTGAGCTTGGCGCTAGGTTGGAGGTTCTCGTCGGAGGAGTACCCGAAGTCCTCCACCCCCAGCTGCGCCAGCTCCTTGTCGATGTCCCCGGCGGCGTTCACGATGCTCTCTGTCCAGTGCCCCACCGTATCCCTAAAGGCATTTTGGGAGGTGGCAGCACTCTCCAGGAACGCCTTGTCAGCATCGATCTCCTTCTTCAAGGCCGCCTCCCGCTCCTTGGCGCCGTCCAGCGCCTTGGTCAAAGCGACCAGCCTCGACTCGAGGGCGGCATTGGAGTCCTTGGCGGCACTGAGCTCTTCGCCATATGCTTTGCGGTCAGCCTCTAGCTGCACCACCTTCATCTCCAGCACCTTTTTGGCGGCCTCGGCAACGGCGGCAGCGTCCTCCGCTTGCTTGAGGGCCCCGCCCAGCTTCTCCTCGCGCGCGGCAAGCTCCTCCTCGTGAGCGTCGAGGTCGACCTTCCGTTGCGCCTGCTCGCCCACTTCCGCGGCTAGCTTCACGGCGGCAAGTCGCTGCAGCTCTTCAGCTTCGGCCCTCTCGAGGAGAAAGGCCTTCTTCGCCTCAGCGAGCTGCTCCCGCTCCTCTGCCAAGGATCGGACGGCTTCCCGGTGGAAACCCGCGAGCTCGTCTGCGCGCTTCTCAATGTCTGCTCCCGCCTTCGCGACAAGCGCCTCGCGGGACTCCAGCTTGGCTTGTCGCGCGCGGTAGAGCGACATCAACCTGCGCAGAAGCCGCTCCTCCTCGGGCTTGTCGCTGCTGCTGCTTGGCGCGTCGACCAGCTTCAGACCCGCAGAGGCAAGCACTTCCCCGTCGAAGACCTCCCCCTCGACCGGCGCCCTGGAGCTTGATGCCCAGGGGAGGTTGATGAAGACGCCTTCGCCGGCTTTCAAATAAATGCCCGGCTGGGGCTCCTCGATGCTTGGCGCTGCGGCTTCGGCGGACGGGACGGCGGTCGGTGCAGCGCCTGGCGCTCCTGCGGCCTCTGGGCCGTCAGTACGATCGCCAGATCCCTCGCCAGCCGCCGCGGCGCCAGCCTCGGCGGCCTCGGCGCTGGCGGCGTCACCACCACCGGCTGCGTCCTCAGCGGCGACCTCGGTCTCCATCCGCTCCGCAGCGGATGGGTCTGATGGCCGGCAAAGGAGGAAAAAATGAAACAAGATCCAACCAAAAACTCAAAGAGACCAGAAGAAGGAGAACCCAAGGGAAGATCTAAAGCAAGGAGATTACCTGCGCTGGGCTCGGTGGCCATGATCTCTGCCGCTGAGGGGATGCTGGCGCCGTCCCTTGGCGAAGAGCTCCCCCTCGCCGGAGAGCCACCCTCTGCCGGAGAATTTTCCCTGGGCGGCGTAGTTGAAGTAGATGGCATGCCGGGGGCTGTCTCCGGACGCTCCTGGTGAGGCTGCTCTTCTCCTACGCAAGGCAACAAGCGAATATCAGCAAAGACAAGTACCCATGCGCGCCTTACCGCGGCAAAAAGTTCACACACTTACGCTGGGGGCTGCCATGGAGGAAAGTCACCAGGTCCGGCAAGGTTGTCTCGGGCGCGCCACCTGTTGTCGCAGTGGGCACGTCCTCGACGATGACCACCGGGGCCTTAGCTCTCTTTGCCGCTCTCTGGGCCAGAGTCCTGAAAAGGAGCAGGCTCAGGGAGAAGCAATTGAGAAGCAAGAACCGAAGAAGTGCGAGTGCAGCAAGAGAAGCTTACTCTTCGTCATCCTCCTCGTCGGAGCTCAGCGCGGAGAAGTCGAAGCCCGACGCGCTCCCAGAGCGAGGAGGCGGAGGAGAAGCTTCCCTTGGCCGCTTAGCGGGTGTGGTGGTGACGGTCTGAGAAGACCCCGCTCGGGCTGGCGGCACGGCACGGGAAGCGGCAGGGACCGAAGCGGTGGTTCGGATGGACCCCGCTCCAGTTGCCGTCGTAGCATGAGGCGCTCCCGCGGCAACGGTGTTTGTCGTGGTCGAGCGCGTCACGCGGCGTGGCGACTGCTGACCCGCTTGCCGCTCCGCCTCATCGCCAGCCTTGCGGAGACGCCTCCTGGGCAGCGTTGGGGCCTCTGATTCTGGTGGGCCGTCCGGAGGCAAGGAGGAAGAGGAGTCGACTTGCCGCGAGCTGCCCGTATCTTTGGTAGGCTCGCTCGGCTCGGCGTCTTGCCGGGCAAGCCCCTCCTTGCCGGCGGACTCCCCTTGCTCGCCACAGCTCGCCACTTCTGCCGCGTATGCTTCCGCGATGGTGAACCCAAACTCGCCCGCGGCTGCGGCTGCCGCCGCCTCCTCCAGCCTGGTGGCGATGCGCGCCATCTCCGCGTCAGTGGTGTCACGGGTGAGGCCGTCTTTCTCGTTGAGGCGGACAGCCACTTCCACCAAGTTGTCGAAGAAGTGCTGCACGACCTCGTCGGCAGGCTCCTGCCAAGTTGGCACAATCCCGTGCGAGTCGCATTCCGGCATCATTGCACGGATGCGGTCGAGTGCGGAGTTGTTGCACAAAGGCACGACGCCCACCGGCAACCTGAACACCTCGGGATGCTGGGGGTCGTACCTAAACAGCTCCTGCAGCATCGCGTGGAGTTCCAGAACTGTGAAGTTATAGTTGAGGCCCGGCCGCAGCCTCATAATGTCTGCCGCGTTCTTGAACTCCCAAGTTGGCCTCCCCCGCTCTTGCAGGGGGGCAATGCGGCGGCGAAGGAAGTCTGCGCCAACCGCGCTGACAGTGAGCCCGGCATTCCGGAGACGCAGGATCCTGGTGACGGCGATCCCCAGCCTGTCGTCCTCCGGGGCCAGGTCGCTCCAGTCGTCGCCGCGCGCCACCGGGGTTTGGCGCCGGGCGGTGAAAGGCTGCGGACTCTCCTCGACAATCCAGCACCAGTCAGCCCTCCACTCCTCCCACTTGCCGCGGAACTCTCCCTCCAGATAGGTCTCCTTCTTGCCTGGCCTCGAGATCCAGGCGATTCCGCCGGATAGAGGCTCTCCTCTCTCTACTCGAGGAGTGAAGAAATGGCGGAAGAGGGCCACATTGGGAAGAACTCTGACAAAGTTTTCGCAGAGATGCGCGAAAACTGCCATCGTCAAAACGGCGTTGGGGGTGAAGTCGAGGAGGTGGAACCCATAGGTGTTCATGACGTCGCAGAAGAAATCAGAGAAGGGCGGGCAAAGCCCGCAATAGAAGAACAACGCGAAGAAGGCATACCCATTTGGGGCAGTCTCACAGGCGGCGGCGGGGAGAACTCGTGTGCGCGGATGCGCGCGCGTCTCCGCCGACCAGAACAGAGAATAGTCTGCCTTCAGCTCCATCGCGCCAAACCTGGGGGGGGGGAAACAGCCCGCGTCTTCCGCAGCGCCGTGAGCCGATGCGCCTCGGTCGTCTTCACGGTCTTCCCCCTATCGGCTTTCGGAGCCATGGCGGAAGCAGTGGAGGGGGTCGACGGCGTTGGTGGCGCTGGCGGCGGCGGAGGGCGGAGCGCTGCTCTCTCTCTGCTTTGGGGAGGCGAGAGGGCGGCAGAGATTTCCGAGATTGGGAACGGCAACGGGCGAATGGGCCAACTGCCCCCGCTTCCCCTGCTCTTAAAGGGGGAAGGGGGCGGACGTTCCGCATTTCGAGAGAAGGAACCCCCACGACCTCCCCCACGACGCCGCATTCAACGCGTGCCGTTCGGGGGGAGGGCGCGGGGGAAGCGGAGGAAGATTCGGCGTGACCTAGGCCGCGCGTGCCCGTGCACTGTTTTGGGCCTGGCCCAACAGCGCTCGGCACCGTGTCTGGCCCAGGCCTGGGGGCTCCTGTCGGTGTACTAGAGTAGGGGTACCCTTGTACCCCGAACTTGTGCACGGGCAGTCGCAGCGTCCCGCGGCAAGGCCTGCCAGGTCACCGACAAGATTCCTTGTGGTCCCTCTGAAGACCATTCAAGAACAAAGTACTCAAGACAAGACCTCGGCAAGAGGAGCTTGCCGGGAAGAAGGCAAGACCCCGGCAAGAGGAGCTTGCCGGGAAGGCCATCAGAAGCGTTCCAAGGCCCCGGCAAGAGGCGCTTGCCGGGAAGGCCGTCCGAGGCATTCCAAGGAACTTGCCGCAGCGCGCTTCGTGCCCCGGCAAGGCCCAGTGAGCGACAAGCTCCCGGAAGCGACAAGTCGACGGCCGTGGCAAGGTGCTTGCTGCGGCAAGCTTCCACTCCTCGCCCGCGCTCTAGCACATCCACCCATGTGTTGCTCCGGGGCCCCTCCCGAGCGCACGTGGCAGGAGGCTGTGCAGCTAGGGGCGTGCGGTGGCACGCAGGCGCTGACAAGACAACCATCGTGGCAAGACGGTGGCGTCCCTAGCGTTCCCTTTCGGTGCTGTCTAGGCGACACAGACAGGCATTTAATGCCCTTGTCCCCTGCCGTCAGGGTTAGGTATGATAACACTGTAGCAGCTAGCTGTGCCTACTACAGCACCTAGCTGTGCCTACCCATGGCACCCTTTCCATTTTTGCCCTTGGCCCCCGTTGCTCTATGTCGGTAACCCCTTGAGTATAAAAGGAGGCCCGTGTGCATCGTAGAGGGGGTCGGCCACCTCGAGAGCCCTCATGAGGTTCAACAATTCCACACACTCACGCTCGCTCCCGAGCTAGAAATCAATACCAATCCACAAAGCAGGAGTAGGGTTTTACGCATCCTTGCGGCCCGAACCTGGGTAAATCGCTCGCGTGCTTCACCTCGATTTACCCGTCGCACGACCAACCGCCCGCTTGCTTCACCTTGATCTGCTCTTTGCGCAACCTCCGCCCCCCGCCGAACCAAAAGGGACCCCGCCGGTCCCATAGGTGCCCGTGGATCAGAAACCCCGGCACGGGTCCTTTCTCGAGGAAAAGTTTCTCTCGAAAGAATTGAGTGGGAGGATGGTGGAGACTTGATGAGGTTATTGAACCGTCTCTTCAACTAGTGTGTGGCAGGGCACAGGAAGTTGTTCCTGTGGCACCTACACCAATTGAAATGGAAGCTTATGATAGTGATCATGAAACTTCAGATCAAGTCACTAACAAACCTCGTGGGATGACAAGGATGCGTAGTACTACTTCAGAGTGGTACGTAATCCTGTCTTGGAAGTCATGTTGCTAGACAACAATGAACCTACGAGCTATGGAGAAGCGATGGTGGGCCTGGATTCCGATAAATGGCTCGAGGCCATATAATCCGAGAGAGGATCCATATATGAAAACAAAGTGTAGACTTTGGGAGAACTACTTGATGGTCGTAAGGCTGTTAGGTACATATGGATTTTAAAAGGAAGACGGACAATGATGAAGTATCACCATTAAGAAAGCTCGACTTGTCGTTAAGATGTTTTCCGACAAGTTCAAGGAGTTGACTACATGAGACTTTCTCACTCGTAGCGATGCTAAGAGTCTGTTGGAATTATATTAGCGATTACTGCATTATTTATGAAATCTTGCAGATAGGATGTCAAAACATTGTTTCCTCGACGATTTTTCTTGAGGAAAGGTTGTATGTGATACAACCGGAAGGTTTTGTCAATCCTGAAAAATATGCTAATAAGTATGCAAAGCTCCAGCAATCCTTCTAAGGACTGGAGTAAGCGTCTCGGAGTTGGAATGTATGCTTTGATGAGATGATCAAAGATTTTGGGTGTATACAAAGTTTATGAGAAACTTGTATTTCCAAAGAAGTGAGTGGGAGCACTATAGAATTTCTGATAAATATATGTTGTTGACATATTGTTGATCAGAAATGACGTAGAATTTCTGGAAAGCATATAGGGTTATTTGGAAAGTGTTTTTCAATGGAAAGCCTGGATCAAGCTACTTGAACATTGCGCATCAAGATCTATAAGGATAGATCAAAATGCTTCATAGTACTTTCGAATGAGCACATACCTTGACATGATCTTGAAGGTGTTCAAGATGGATCAGTCAAAGAAGGAGTTCTTGCCTGAGTTGTAAGGTATGAAGTTAAGACTTAAAGCTCGACCACGGCAGAATAGAGAGAAAGGACGAAGGTCGTCCCCTATGCTTAAGACATAGGCTCTACAGTATGCTATGCTGTGTACCGCACCTGAAATGTGCCTTGCCATGAGTCAGTCAAGGGGTACAAGAGTGATCTAAGAATGGATCACAGGACAGCGGTCAAAGTTATCCTTTGTAACTTGTGGACTAGGGAATTTTCTCGATTATGGAGGTGGTAAAAGAGTTCGTCGTAAAGGGTTACGCCGATGCAAAGGGTTACACCGATGTAAAAGAGTTCGTCGTAAAGGGTTACGCCGATGCAAACTTTGAAACTTTGACATCTCTCACAAGCATAACATGATCAAACCCAGAACTCATCGAGTGTTAATCACATGGTAATGTGAACTAGATTATTGACTCTAGTAAACTCTTTGGGTGTTAGTCACATGGGGATGTGACCCTGAGTGTTAATCACATATCGATGTGAACTGGATTATTGACTCTAGTGCAAGGTGGAGACTGTTGGAAATATGCCCTAGAGGCAATAATAAATTGGTTATTATTATATTTCCTTGTTCATGATAATCGTTTATTATCCATGCTAGAATTGTATTGATAGGAAACTCAGATACATGTGTGGATACATAGACAACAGCATGTCCCTAGTAAGCCTCTAGTTGACTAGCTCGTTGATCAATAGATGGTTACGGTTTCCTGACCATGGACATTGGATGTCATTGATAACGGGATCACATCATTAGGAGAATGATGTGATGGACAAAGACCCAATCCTAAGCCTAGCACAAGATCATGTAGTTCGTATGCTAAAGCTTTTCTAATGTCAAGTATCATTTCCTTAGACCATGAGATTGTGCAACTCCCGGATACCGTAGGAGTGCTTTGGGTGTACCAAACGTCACAACGTAACTGGGTGGCTGCAAAGGTACACTACAGGTATCTCTGAAAGTGTCTGTTGGGTTGGCACGAATCGAGACTGGGATTTGTCACTCTGTGTAAACGGAGAGGTATCTCTGGGCCCACTCGGTAGGACATCATCATAATGTGCACAATGTGATCAAGGGGTTTATCACAGGATGATGTGTTACGGAACGAGTAAAGAGACTTGCTGGTAACGAGATTGAACAAGGTATCGGGATACCGACGATCGAACCTCGGGGAAGTATCGTACCGCTAGACAAAGGGAATTATATACGGGATTGATTAAGTCCTTGACATCGTGGTTCATCCGATGAGATCATCGTGGAACATGTGGGAGCCAACATGGGTATCCAGATCCCGCTGTTGGTTATTGACCGGAGAGTCATCTCGGTCATGTCTGCATGTCTCCCGAACCCGTATGGTCTACACACTTAAGGTTCGGTGACGCTAGGGTTATAGAGATATTAGTATGCGTTAACCCGAAAGTTGTTCGGAGTTCCGGATGAGATCCCGAACGTCACGAGGAGTTCCGGAATGGTCCGGAGGTAAAGAATTATATATAGGAAGTGCTATTTCGGCCATCGGGACAAGTTTCGGGGTCACCGGTATTGTACCGGGACCACCAGAAGGGTCCCGGGGGTCCACCGGGTGGGGCCACCTGCCCCGGGGGGCCACATGGGCTCTAGGCGGTGCGCCTTGGCCTATATGGGCCAAGGGCACCAGCCCCAAGAGGCCCATGCGCCAAGAATCAAGGGAGAGGAAGAGTCCTAAAAGGGGAAGGCACCTCCGAGGTGCCTTGGGGAGGAGGGACTCCTCCCAGGGCGCACCCTTCCTTGGAGGAAGGGCCAAGGCTGCACCTCCCCCCTCTCCCTTGGCCCTATATATAGTGGTGGGGAAGGGAGGGCAGCAAAACCTAAGCCCTGGCGCCTCCGTCTCCCTCCCATGACACATCTCCCTCCTCCCGCAGCGCTTGGCGAAGCCCTGTTGGAATCCCGCTACTTCCACCACCACGCCGTCGTGCTGTTGGATCTCCATCAACCTCTCCTTCCCCCTTGCTGGATCAAGAAGGAGGAGACGTCGCTGCTCCGTACGTGTGTTGAACGCGGAGGTGCCGTCCGTTCGGCGCTAGGATCATCGGTGATTTGGATCACGACGAGTACGACTCCATCAACCCCGTTCTCTTGAATGCTTCCGCGCGCGATCTACAAGGGTATGTAGATCCACTCCTCCCTTGTTGCTAGATGACTCCATAGATAGATCTTGGTGACACGTAGGAAAATTTTGAATTTATGCTACGTTCCCCAACAACATAATCATAATATTGAAACCAAAAGATGCAAAGCTAATAATGATAGTGCAACTTATTTGTGGCACTGCCGTTTAGGTCATATTGGTGTAAAGCGCATGAAGAAACTCCATGCTTATGGGTTTTTGGAATCACTTGATTATGAATCAGTTGATGCTTGCGAACCATGCCTCATGGGCAAGATGACTAAAACGCCGTTCTCCGGAACTATGGAGCGAGCAACTGACTTATTGGAAATAATACATACTGATGTATCCGATGAGTGTTAAGGCTCGTGGCGGGTATCATTATTTTCTGAACTTCACAGATAATTTGAGCAGATATGGGTATATCTACTTAATGAAACACAAGTCTGAAATATTTGAAAAGTTCAAAGAATTTCAGAGTGAAGTGGAGAATCATCGTAACAAGAAAAATAAAAGTTTCTACGATCTGATCGCGGAGACAAATATTTGAGTTACGAGTTTGTTCTTCAATTAAAACAATGTGGAATAGTTTCACAAACTCATGCCACCTGGAACACCACAGCATAATGGTGTGTCCGAACGTCATAACCATACTTTATTGGATATAGTGCAATCTATGATGTTTCTTACCAATTTACCACTATCATTTTGGGGTTATGCATTAGAGACAGCTGCATTCACGTTAAAAGGGCACCATCTAAATCTGTTGAGACGACACCGTATGAACTATGGTTTGGCAAGAAACCAAAGTTGTCGTTTCTTAAAGTTTGGGGTTGCGATGCTTATATGAAAAAGTTTCATCCTGATAAGCTCAAACTCAAATCGGAGAAGTTCGTCTTCATAGGATACACAAAATAAAATGTTGGGTACACCTTCTACCACAGATCCAAAGGCAAGATATTCGTTGCTAAGAATGGATCCTTTCCAGAGAAGGAGTTTCTCTCGAAAGAAGTGAGTGGGAGGAAAGTAGAACTTGATGAGGTAACTGTACCTACTCCCTTATTGGAAAGTAGTTCATCACAGAAATCTGTTCCTGTGACTACTAGACCGATTATTGAGGAAGCTAATGATGACGATCATGTAACTTCAGGTCAAGTTACTACCGAACCTCGTAGGTAAACCAGAGTGAGATCCGCATCAGAGTGGTACGGTAATCCAGTTCTGGAGGTCATGTTACTTGACCATGACGAGCCTACGAACTATGAGGAAGCGATGATGAGCCCAGATTCCGCGAAATGGCTTAAGGCCATGAAATCTGAGATATGATCCATGTATGAGAACAAAGTATGGACTTTGATGGATTTGCCCGATGATCGGCAAGCCATATAAAATAAATGGATCTTCAAGAGGAAGACGGACGCTGGTAGTAGTGTTACTATCTACAAAGCTCGACTTGTCGCAAAAGGTTTTCGGCAAGTTCAAGGGATTGACTACGATGAGATCTTCTCACCCGTAGCGATGCTTAAGTCTATCCGAATCATGTTAGCAATTGCCGCATTTTATGAAATCCAGCAAATGATGTCAAAACTGCATTCCTGAATGGATTTCTAGAAGAAGAGTTGTATATGATGCAGCCGGAAGGTTTTGTCGATCCAAAAGGAGCTAACAAAGTGTGCAAGCTCCAACGATCCATTTATGGACTGGTGCAAGCCTCTCGGAGTTGGAATAAACGCTTTGATAGTATGATCAAAGCATATAGTTTTATACAGACATGCGATGAAGCCTGTATTTACAAGAAAGTGAGTGGGAGCACTACAACATTTCTGATAAGTATATGTGAATGACATATTGTTGATCGGAAATAATGTAGAATTATTCTGCAAAGCATAAAGGAGTGTTTTTAAAGAAGTTTTTCAAAGAAAGACCTCGGTGAAGCTGCTTACATATTCAGCATCAAGATCTATAGAGATAGATCAAGATGCTTGATAAGTTTTTCAATGAGTACATACCTTGACAAGATTTTGAAGTAGTTCAAAATGGAACAGTCAAAGAAAGAGTTCTTGCCTGTGTTGCAAGGTGTGAAATTGAGTAAGACTCAAAGCCCGACCACGGCAGAAGATAGAAATAGAATGAAAGTCATTCCCTATGCCTCAGCCATAGGTTCTATAAAGTATGCCATGCTGTGTACCAGATCTATTGTATACCCTACACTGTGTTAAGCAAGGGAGTACAATGGTGATCTAAGAGTAGATCACTGGACAGCGGTCAAAATTATCCTTAGTGGAATAAGGAAATATTTCTCAATTATGGAGGTGACAAAAAGTTCGTCATAAAAGTTACGTCGATACAAGTTTTGACACAGATCTGGATGACTCCAAGTCTCGATCTAGATACATATTGAAAGTGGGAGAAATAAGCTAGAGTAGCTCCGTGCAGAGCATTGTTGACATAGAAATTCGCAAAATACTTACGGATCTGAATGTGACAGACCCGTTGACTAAAATTATGTCACAAGCAAAACATGATTACACCTTAGTACTCTTTGGGTGTTAATCACATAGTGATGTGAACTAGATTACTGACTCTAGTAAACCCTTTGGGTGTTGATCACATATCGATGTGAACTATGGGTGTTAATCACATGGTGATGTGAACTATTGCTGTTAAATCACATGGCGATGTGAACTAGATTATTGACTCTAGTGCAAGTGGGAGACTGAAGGAAATATGACCTAGAGGCAATAATAAAGTTATTATTTATTTCCTTATATCATGATAAATGTTTATTATTCATGCTAGAATTGTATTAACCGGAAACATAATACATGTGTGAATACATAGACAAATAGAGTGTCACTAGTATGCCTCTACTAGACTAGCTCGTTAATCAAAGATGGTTATGTTTCCTAACCATGGACAAAGAGTTGTTATTTGATTAACGGGATCACATCATTAGGTGAATGATCTGATTGACATGACCCATTCCATTAGCTTAGCATCCGATCGTTTAGTATGTTGCTATTGCTTTCTTCATGACTTATACATGTTCCTATGACTATGAGATTATGCAACTCCCGTTTGCCAGAGGAACACTTTGTGTGCTACCAAACATCACAACGTAACTGGGTGATTATAAAGGAGCTCTACAGGTGTCTCCAAAGGTAGATGTTGGGTTGGCGTATTTCGAGATTAGGATTTGTCACTCCGATTGTCGGAGAGGTATCTCTGGGCCCTCTCGGTAATGCACATCACATAAGCCTTGCAAGCATTGCAACTAATGAGTTAGTTGTGAGATGATGTATTACGGAATGAGTAAAGAGACTTGCCAGTAACGAGATTGAACTAGGTATTGAGATACCGACAATCGAATCTCGGGCAAGTAACATACCGATGACAAAGGGAACAACGTATGTTGTTATGAAGTCTGATCGATAAAGATCTTCGTAGAATATGTAGGAGCCAATATGGGCATCCAGGTCCCGCTATTGGTTATTGACCGGAGACGTGTCTCGGTCATGTCTACATTGTTCTCGAACCATAGGGTCCGCACGCTTAAGGTTTCGATGACAGTTATATAATGAGTTTATGAATTTTGATGTACCGAAGGAGTTCGGAGTCCCGGATGAGATCGGGGACATGACGAGGAGTCTCGAAATGGTCGAGACGTAAAGATCGATATATTGGACGACTATATTCGGACATCGGAAAGGTTCCGAGTGGTCCGGGTATTTTTTGGAGTACCGGGAAGTTACGGGAATACGGGAGAGAAGTATTGGGCCTTATTGGGCCATACGGGAAAGAGAGAGGGGCTGCCTAGGGCAGGCCGCCCCCCCCAAGGCCTAGTCCGAATTGGACTAGGGGGAGGGGCTGCGCCCCCTCCTTCCTTCCCTTCTCGGGCTGAACGTGTTCCAAGAACTCGGAGGTGCCGGAGTAACGGTGCTTGGATCGGTCGGATCGTGAAGACGTACGACTACATGAACCACGTTGTGCTAACGCTTCCGTTGTCGATCTACATGGGTACGTAGATCACACTCTCCCCTCTCATTACTATGCATCACCATGATCTTGCGTGTGCGTAGGAAATTTTTTGAAATTACTACGAAACCCAACAATTTCTGCCTGCAAGGCTTCAACAGTGGCAGCTCCATCTACAGTCACAACATATTAAAGATATTGGCATCATGCTGCTCTTCCTATGTGACGTTTACCAGATAATGACACTTACCCTGTGCCTCATCAAGACTTTTGTTAACAAGCTCGATGTCGGCGTCTGCCGCATCCAACTGTCGTTCTAAATGGGCAAACTCGCTAGTCCGGCTAGCCACCGGAGCTTCCATCACCTGGACATAGAGGCAGTATGGTTATTACCTAGGAATATGATCCTCTGTTCATCGTCGTTTCCGACGACAACCAGAGTCTCAGGGGCTACTATCTACACAGGGCACGCCTAGCATGTGCAGGACTATCGTACATTCTTTTATGTACCTCAAAGCCTGTTAGTACACTCATAAAAGCTTCATGCAATCCACTTTTGGCGGACGAGATTCTCTCCATCACCGTATTCATCAGCACACGGTGTTCATCTGAGATGGCCGCTCGCCCCACCAGCTCCCTCAGAACATCCGATCGCACACTAGACGGTGCCGGACTCTTTTGTCTGCTCTCTTCGGGAGCTGGACACTGGGAGCTTCGGGGGTCAATGCGATTATCTTCTGGCCTCACCGGACTCGGAGAGGCCCTCCGCGATGACACTTCAGGGTCACCCGCTTCCGGAGCGAAGGAGTCTGGAGGAGGCGTTTCGCTCTCCATCATCTCTGGAAGAAGATCCCCCGAAGACGAGCTCATTTGAGAGGGGCTAAGGCCTGAACTGCAAAGATATATGCGGTGGTTATTTTCTCAGAGGAAAAAGATGGCATATCTGTACTATTAAAGTATTTCGGGTCACTTACGACTCGCGGGAGAATTGATCCCCCCGCGGACTTTGTGCGGCAACAGCGCCCCCCAAGGTAGGACCCTCTGTGGGAGACTTCTTCTCCCGTTTGGAAGCTTCGGCTTCCGAATCCCCGGGCGCAATCCTTTTTCCACTTCTAGTCGTCTTCCTTCATGGAGACGCTTGCTCCCTCAGTTAGCATGGGCAGCATTGGGGGCCCGCGTCCGCCTGTATTATCCTCCACAGTATCTTCCTTCAAGGGCTCCGGGCAAGGTGAGGTCTGGAGCATCTTTTCCAATACCGGATTTTCCAAACCCTCAGGGAGGGGGGCCGAACACTGAATCAACTTCGCCTTTGTTAGCCAGTCCTGGTCAAAAAGCGAACTCTCAGAAATAACTTCGTAACAAAGGAGAGATAGTATGTTCGGCCGGAAGATGCCTTACCTGTTCAGCGGCGCGGTTACTACTCAGGCCCAAGTCCTCGGTGATTTCCGGACACTCCACCTGAGGTCCAAAGAATGACTTGTACATCTCCTCGTGCGTCAGGCCGAGAAAATTTTGAATAACACGCGGTCCCTCTGGATTGAACTCCCACAGGCGAAGAGGCCGGCGTTTGCAAGGCTGGACTTGACGAACCAGCATAACTTGTACTACCGCAACCAAACTGAAATCTCCATTGAAGAGATCTTGAATGCGGCTTTGCAGTATAGGCACGTCCTTGGCTGGACCCCAGCTCAGAACTCTAGTGATCCATGACATCAGTTGTGGTGGAGGGCCCGAGCGGAAAACAGGGGCGGCCGCCCACTTGGCACTTCTAGGAGTCGTGATGTAGAACCACTCCTGTTGCCACGATTCAGACACCTCTGGGATGGATCCTTTGGGCCACGGAGCTCCCGTCATCTAGCGTATTAAGGCACCTCCACATGGTGCGTCTTGCCCCTCGATCATCTTTGGCTTTACTTCAAAGGTCTTGAGCCATAGGCCAAAGTGAGGGGTAACCCGGAGGAAGGCCTCGCACATGACAATAAATGTCGTGATATGAAGAAAGGAGTCCGGAGCTAGATCATGGAAGTCTAGCCAGTAATAAAACATCAAACCCCTGACGAAAGGATCTAGAGCAAGGCCTAGACCTCGGAGGAAGTGGGAGACGAACACGACGTTCTCGTGGGGTTCGGGGGTGGGGACGGCCTGCCCTCGAGGAGGCAGCCAATGCAAAATCTCGGCGGTTAGATGTCTGGCCTCCCTCAACTTTTTGATGTCTTCTTCCATGACGGAGGAAGGCACCCATCGGCCTTGAAGGCTAGATCCGGACATGACTAAAGGTTCGGAGCACCTGACGTGAACTTTGGGCGTTTGGGCTTGAGGTGGGGGAAGGATTCGATTGAGCACGGGAGGGAAAACTAAAAGCCATGTCCCTTTATAAAGAGGGTGAATATCAAGCGTCCTCTCCGTGTCCGTTTGGACTTGCCTATAATCTAGGAGTCCTAGAAGCGGTTGGGTTACCCATGCCCGTATTGATGAGAATCCCGGAATAAGGGGACACGATCTCTGCTTTAACAAGACGTGCTAAGGAAACCGCCTCGCATGACGTGCTGAGGTGGGATAATAAAACGACTCGGATAAAGGCTTGGCCGTGGTGTGTCGCACTACGGAATACGTCAGCAGATTAGATTTGTGTAAATATTATTCTCTCTATGGCAATATGTGGAAACTTTTTTTGCAGAGCCGGACACTATCTTTGTGTTCAAAATCTTCTATGAAGTACTTGGAGGAGGAACCCGCCTTGCAATGCCGAAGACAATCTGCGCGTCAGACTCATCGTCATTGAAGCCTAGTTCAGGGGCTACTGAGGGAGTCCTGGATAAGGGGGTGTTCGGATAGCCGGACTATACCTTCAGCCGGACTATACCTTCGGCCGGACTCCTGGACTATGAAGATACAAGATTGAAGAGTCAGTCCCGTGTCCGGAAGGGACTTTCCTTGGCATGGAAGGCAAGCTTGGCGATACGGATATGTAGATCTCCTACCATTGTAACCGACTTTGTGTAACCCTAACCCTCTCCGGTGTCTATATAAACCGGAGGGGTTTTAGTCCGTAGGACAACATACCCAACAACAATCACACCATAGGTTAGCTTCTAGGGTTTAGCCTCTCCGATCTCGTGGTAGATCTACTCTTGTACTACCCATATCATCAATATTAATCAAGCAGGACGTAGGGTTTTACCTCCATCGAGAGGGCCCGAACCTGGGTAAAACTTCGTGTCCCTTGCCTCCTGTTACCATCCGGCCTAGACGCACAGTTCGGGACCCCCTACCCGAGATCCGCCGGTTTTGACACTAACACCCTACACTATACAAAAATGGCTTGTTGTTTTCTTCAGGCGGTGGCTGCACGTTAAGAATAAATTTTGTATCGCACCAAAACAAATTACAACTATATAACAAAAGGAAGGTTGGCATAAAACTTAACACTCTAGCAGATAAAATGCACCACCAAAATTTCAGAAGCTCAGTTCATTTGACTTGACTGTTACATTTTCATGCTGTATTGTCCGATGGAGCACCATAACTCTCGCCTTCATTTCCCCTAGGCTCCTGAACAACAGAGCAAATGTCTGATAGTCAGGTTTCAAAACCATGCATATCTTGACGACATTGAGCAATGTTTCTCCTTGTTTCACAAAGGGTCTCTGTTAGGGAATGGACTTGTGTCTGGAGCGCAGATACAACTTTGCTTTGAGCTTGCATATCTTGATCATGAGGCAGTTTGGACGATATTGCCTTAGCAACCAGCCTAGTATTACGCAGGAACGTGCTTTTGGCACTGTTAGTGGACAGGTACTGACCCACTGCAGCAAGAGCTGACATTGCGGTTATAGTTGCCTCGCCACCTTCAGAAGGTGGTGGTTCCACCATTTTTTCCATAGCTCACTGGAAAGTTGAGGTTTTACATTAGTAGTACCAGAACAGAAGATATTAAGGAGGCAGCAAAACCAAACAAAATAGCTTTGGTCTGTTTACAGAACTTATTCTGGTGAACCCATGTAAAATATTAGTTGTATTTTATTGCAAAGTACATAATAAAACCAGGTTCCAAACATATGACCATGTACCATCGCTAATGTATTGTCTATTTCTTCACATTGTATTGAGGGCTAAGGATAAAGAGACGAAGTTTATAATACTGTAAGCATAGTATGACGTCATTGATATCACAAAACAACTGAGAACAGACAAACAGACAATTGTAACATTGTGTGGGCAAGTCCAGCACGGAACTAGATTACGGGTCAAGATCAAAGGAACATCACTCGTCTCTTTTAAACCTTGTAAGGTGCAATGATACGCTAAGACAATTGTGTATAACATTGGATGCAAACCATGCAGTTCAAGGCATAAGTCAGAGTAAGTAGTAGTTAAAAGGCATGAGGATTAAGGACTTACAACAGCGGCTTTGACTAGTGTAGTCATGCCCTTCTTCTTGCTGGTGTGACAGTCCTTGAAGATTTCCACAGCATTTGGTTCAGGTACTTTTTGGTCCTTGTGGGCTTTCCTCTGCATTTGGAACAAGTCAATATAGATCTGATAATATGGTACAACGAAAAGAGTGAAACAACAACTAATTACAAGAGCCTCCCAATGTGCAATATAGCTACGAGATCCTGTCGTCTGTTGGAATTTCACTTTCGTACGGTTGGCCTTGTTCTTTGAACAGTTCACCTACAAGAATATAGATTTGTGTGGCACATGCGTAAATAGGACTTCAACATGTGATCTGATGACATATATATAATGTACCTGATACTTCGGATCGGACTAGTGTTTAACGAGGCCTCTCCAGTCTTCATCAGATATATTTTCCACTTGAGATGTTTGGGCAAGTTCACTGTTAGCCTTGCCTTCAAAGTGAGTTTTCCTCAAGTTATACCGATACTGTCGCAGAGAAGACTTGAAAACATGGGTGCAAGCTTGTCTAGTTGCATCATCTTGGCTATCCAACTTGAACCTCATATGTTGAAAAATTATGGGAGTCTCATTATCAGCAACCTAGAAAGTATTGGACAGAGCAAGACGATATTACTAGTTTCCATACATAACCATACTTACAGATAAATGGTCGAGGAATAAGTTGAACTAGGTTTCATCTTTGTCATTCCTGTACTGAATCCATGTTGGGAGGATACGTACATGACACCTAACAGCAACCACTGCCACTGATACTAACTTGGCTGACTCTGTAGCATCACGTGGCCTTTTTAAAGCTGCCTCAAAACGGATCTCCATTCTTCCTCCTCTAGATTTAGTTAACCTATCGAGCATTATCCCTGATGTTTGTTTCCTCTTGCGCCTAGGTGCTAGTCCAACAACAAACATAGGAAGTGTTAGTGTACATCAAACTATGAGACTACATATAAAGAAGCATGCAACTATAACTTGACTCCAGCAACTACCTTCTTGTTGTTGAAGCTCACAAGTTTCATCTGATATTGCCAACTCGTCTTGTGTCAAGAGTGCTTGGGAAGTAGTGTCAGGTGGCAAGGGAGCTTGGGAACGTGCTGCTAGCTTAGTTGACGCACGAGTACGTCGTGCAGCTGGTAGTGCTATGGTAGGTGTTGCAAGAACTAGGGTTGTCTCTGCTTGTTTTGTGGCAGCTATTTGTTTCCGTTTGTCTTTGCAACTCGTGTAGCATGGGATGCCGTGTTTGTAGAATTTCCTGCTGGACTTTGACCTTCTATTGCACCATCAGTACCAGCAGAATCTGCAGGATTCATCCGCTTCTCATTCCCTGCCATTATGTGTTTCTTCCTCTTTCTCTGTGCCATGTTAAGTCAAGCCAACAAGAAAAACGAATAATAATTTAGTTCTTCAGAACAAATTGATGCGTGATGCAGACGAACTGAACTTTGATGTTAGACAACCACATGATAGGAGGATGTAATATGTATGAAAAACATGACGGAAGAGATAGCCAGAACTATGATGTGTAAACTAAGAAGAAGACATTTCACCAAATTAGAAGCAATGCAATGGAAGGTAGACACCATATGAAAGATGCTACAAATATCGCTCTGCGAAGTTAACAGTGTCTCATCATAAATGGCGTTTAAACAAATGTGAAGCAGTACAAGAAATAAATCATATGCAAGATGCAAACAACATCACACTACCATGTTAGAGGTCTCCCGTCATTAGTGCCATTGCATATTCACAACATTGCATATTCACAGCTTATGATGTGTAAACTAAGGAGAAGGCATTTCAACAAAGTAGAAGCAATGAAAGCTAGACACCATATGAAAGATGCAACGAATATCACTCTACCAAGTTAAAACTGGCTCGTCATAAGTGCCATTTCAACAAATTAGTAATACAAGCTAGAAAAGAATGTGAGATGTAACCTATATCACACTCCGAAGTCAAACTTGTCTTATGATAAGTGATTGTTGCAGGTTACACAACAGTAGTAATTTGATGTAAGAACATGGTGTGATAGACAGATATTGTATGTTCTAGAAATAGGAACACGTGTCTTATTCAAGTATAATGTGTAAAGTAAGCAGATGGAATTCAACAAAATTAGACACAATACAAGCTGGACATCACACATAACATGCAACCACATATAATAGTGCCAAGTTAGAGGGAGCACCGGTGATGCTCCACTAGGGGAGCCGTGCTCATCATAAACATAGCTTTGTTGAGTGTCTATGCATGTGTTGTCTTGGAAATCATCTTGGGGGTGTGGAGGAGTAGAAACTATAGAGGCCCTCCGTTCGGAAGGAGCACCTTTATCCGCTGCCTTGCTAACTTCCTTCCGCTTTATTGAT
This sequence comes from Triticum urartu, assembly GCF_003073215.2. Taxonomy (NCBI): domain Eukaryota; kingdom Viridiplantae; phylum Streptophyta; class Magnoliopsida; order Poales; family Poaceae; genus Triticum; species Triticum urartu. The sequence continues at coordinate 645,502,997 of NC_053026.1, read as the reverse complement.
TTTGAATTGTCAAGTAAAAACGACAAGAAAAAGCAATAAAATTCTCTCTTCAGAACTCATTCATGCATGATACTGACAATCACTACTTTGATCTAAGGCAAACACATGATACCAGGATGGAATATGTACGAAAAACAGGACGGCATGGCATGTTCACAATTGTTTGTGTAAACTAAGCAGAAACCATTCCAACAAATAAGAAGCAATGCAAGCTAGACACCACATGAAAGATGCAACCAATATGACTCTGCCAAGTTAAAAGCGTCCCATCATAAATGGAATTTCAACAAATTAGAAGCAGTGCATGCTATAAATCATATGAAAGATGCAACTAATATCGCACTGCTTATACTAAAGGTGTCTCGTCATGTTGATTGATGTGGGATACAAAAAAATAGTTTTATGTAAGGACATGCTTAATAGACAGATGTACTATGTACTAAATACAGGAAGGCATGTCACATTAACAGGTATAATGTATAAGCTAGCCAGACTAGCACATGCAGTTTAACCAGATTGGAAGAATTACAATCTAGACACCATATGCAACATGCAACCACATATTACGCTGCCAAGTTAGAGCAAGCACCTGCGATGCAAGTGTAGGGGAAATGCTGTAATCAACTACAGAGCTATGTTCACTATCTTCATCCAGCATTTCTATTTCTTGAGAATCATGCCGGGAGGCTAACACTGCATTCTTTAAATGAGGAGTAGTCCCCTTGCCTGCCTACCTCGTCATAAGTGATTGATGAGGGATACACAAGAACATTAGTTTGATGTAAGAACATGGTTAATACACAGTTGTACTAGAATGTACCAAAAACAGAAAGGCATGTCATATTCAAAGGTATAATGTGTAAGCTAAGCAGATGCAATTTAACCAAATTGGAAGCAATACAAGCTAGACATCCGGCTGGAGTGGTGAGCATGATCATCGAGGACCTAAGAGCTTGGTGGGAGGCGGGCTGCTTCGCCACCATCGCAGCTTTTTATTTGGCTTCCAGGTGATGCCTATCTTTGCTGGGCTTGTCACTAGCTCGGCCAGTGCCCTGACTAGCTATTTGTCTTCTGGTGCTCACGGGATGGTGGTTCATGTAAAAAAATTATCTTTCCTTATCTTACCGACTTCGGCCTTTCGAATACAAGCTAGACACCATATGGAACATGCAACCACATATGACACCACGAAGTTAAAGCAAGCACCTGGGATGGCGGTTCATTGCGAGCGAGGTCATCAACTCCAGAGCTACGTTCCCCGTCTCCATCTGCTGACACTACACCCTTTAAAGCATTGAAATGTGTCTTTCCTAGCCGGACACCAAACTGGAGCGACTTCTCTCTTTTCTTTTTGGCTTCTCTCATGGCAGCATAGTCTGAAATACCCTTGCATAAAAACACAACAGTGAGAGTAAGGGTGAAGTGTGTACAGAACTAGTGCACTGTAGAAGTAGCAAATAGCAGGTGGCTGAAAAATAAATGACAGGAGACATATAATAGCTCTACAACATTGCATGGCAAACAAATTAGATTCTACTCTGTATGATTTTGTAATATATGAGCACAGGAAATGCAGGTACTCCTCCAGCACACCACCACATGTGGTCATATCTAAGATAACAGTCGACTGAAAATAAATAGGTCAGTCGATTTTTTTAATGAACCGTCCGATCTATAAGGAATGGGCAGATGGCCTTCGTCTACCTCCCGCCAGTCACTGTTGACGATCTTTCTCGAACCGTCAGCCACCACCGGCCCAGACCCCTGCCTCCGCTGCCCCGCCCTCACATCGACCTCACACCACCGCCGTGCTTGGCAGCGCCCCCAGGCCATCCCTTTAATCCCGGCCGACCTCCAGATCGGGCGCCAGTAGCTCTAGGCCGCACACGCCCCTAAGATAAACAGCAAGGCGCTGCTTCCCCGGCGTAATAGGCGTACTAGCGGCTGTTACGCCAGGGAATGCTTCCGTGAATTGGGAATCAAGTGGCCAGAAATTGAAATTCAGGGGGGCGACGGACCTCTAGCTAAGGTGAAATAGTATATGAGGAGAAACCTTGTGCATCGCGAGTTACTAGGAACATCTAGTATCAAGAAGAAGCGGTCAACTAGTGTCTTCTATGGGATGAATACCGTGCAAGCAGAGACATAAGATTTGCACGAATAAGGGAAGAGGAGTACCTTTTTCGGTTGCCGGTGTGGTCACCTCCACAAGTCGCGCCGATTTTCTTCTTTTTACCCGGGAAACCGGTGTTCTAGAGGGTACAGGCTTGGATGAACCCATGGCCAAATTGTTGACTGTGTTGCCGTGGCTGTATGTCGGCGGAGGGGAAGAAGATCCGAGGCGGCAAAGGATGGCGTAGCAGGAATAGCTCCGGTGCGGTGGAGGGTGGCGAAGTTGGAGCGGCAACGGTGAGGCACAGGACGACGTGGTTGAACTAGCTCGGGTACAGACGGCTCGGCCTCGGCTTGAACTACTAGCCGTGGAGGGCGTTGCGGTTGAGGTTGCGGTGGATGACGACGTCGGGGTATCAGCTCCGGCATGATGGAGGAGGGCGGCCGTTGATGGGTGGGATGGGGTGGCGGACGAAGGACGCAGGGGTTTCACGGCTGGTGGAGAGGTAGTTTTGGTGCCCACGGAGTACGAATGGGGAATCAGACGGGTGGGGGGAACCATGTTTCGATCTGGGACACGCTTGTTTTTGGCTTTTTTGAACAGAAATGGGACGCGCTTGTTTGAAATTTGGGGAAAGTACAAACTTTGCCCCCCTCTTAAATTTCGGACCGACTGCGGGTCGGGGGTAGGATGGTAATCCCAGGTGTCCCAAATAGTGGGCGGGAGCGATTTTGGCCGCGCGCATGTGTGCTTAGGAGGCCATTGTGTATGAATGTTTTTCGGATGCGGTTGTGTGGCGTCTACATGAAGCTACAAACCTACCCCGGTTTAGACCTTTGGACGTCGGGCTGGTAGGTTTCACGGGTCGGAGTTATTACAAAAGTAATTTCCTTGTACTACCAAACATTGGTCTCACGCGGTTTCGGGCGAGTAGAGGCTCTTTTGGCGCTTAGTTCGAAATTTTGAAACACAAGCATTCACGTTTAGAGTACTCTTGAACTATGAGGATTGACCTAAATATACAACGTTATATTTGACCTTGTATGTTTGAATACCTCATTAAATTATCCGCTTCTTTTTGAAATTTTGACACTTGAAAATCCTATAACTACGATTATTTTCGAATGGAGGAGCTAAATTTGAATCTATTTTGTACACGGCTACATATGCTATTATTTACAAAATCAGAGCAAAGATTGGTGCCCCCATAATTTAGGTATGGTTTACAAATGCCATGATATCAAATTCAAATAATTGAATGGACTTCATGTTGAATTCGATTTTTTTAAACCACCTTAAGTTGAATTCAAATGTATGCTAGTTCATAGGTAGTAGCTATTTATAATGTCCATTGTGTAACTTTCGTATGTATAATGTGCTTTACACACACAACATGAATTATACTCACGTTTATATTCGATTGCTAAAGCGATGCATTGTCTGGAGTTCAAAATACTAACTATGTGGATCAATTGTGTCGAATAATAAGATAGACATGCTCAAATTCGATAGAATCTAGATGTCTGATGGATCAATGACCGCTCCTTACGCGAATTGCAAATATCATGATCCCATCCTAATATTTGGATACAATTTATATCTTTAATCAATGCGTAGAGTAGTCTTTTACGTGTAGTATCTCTCTCCATCGGTGGTCTCTCACACATGCTCACACACTCTCCCCCGAGGTGTCTTTCTCACACACATGCTCTAGATATAACCCTCCCTCCCTCTCGTAACCATTTACAACTGTTTTCACTAATCTTTATCACAAGCACTCTTCCTCTCGCAAACATACACAAGCACAATCCTCATCGACCCTTTCTATATACCTGGACCTGCCTACGTGTCTCATGTACGCACATTATCTTTACTCCTGTCTCTCACGCATTGTCTCACACCTCTCTTCCTGATCAACGAGTATGATTCTAGGAGAGCATTCTATAGGATGCCCCTTAAAATTAGGTTGGATGAATATTAATATCATAGATAAAGGGGTCACCTTAGTCCGAGAACCTAGGGTTACAAATCCTAGCCGGCTTTGTCAGTGGACACAGAGTCCTTCACAATTCTGCTTTTTTTCTTGTATGACTAGTCATCCATGGGTCTTCCTAAATGCATCACAGGACGACCAATGTGGCGCAGGACGGAACAGAACGAAGGGCCTCACCTCGACCCAACGGACCTCACGCGGTGACACACCCTCTGCCCCCACGTCTCATTATCTTCTCACACCCACACATACCAACACAAACACCACACACACAGAAAATTTCTCCTGGTGCCTCTATTCCCTCCCCCCTTGCATATACACACTCAAGGGAATGGAATCTCTTGTCGTGACGTAATATTCGTATCTCTCTCTAGACCACTCTCATTTCTCGTGCTATCTCTACCACGCCCCCCCTGTCGGCCCCTCTATCCATGCCTCTCTCGAATACGTAATACACACACATACCTCTCTAGGCCCCGCCAAATGCATCAACTACAGATTCACACATGTTACATCACGTACCCCATTGATCCAAAAAGCCCTCTCTTCACGTTTATTTCGCATACAACATTCCTTTTGAATAAATGTGGCCAAAAATTTATTTTAGAGTTTCTACATATATACAACATTACAAAGTTATATGGAGGAGTACGAACGCTAATTTGCATTGCATGGTGCCCACAATGATATTTATTCCGCACTGTGAATTTGTATATTTTTATACTATATACGAAGTTAGTCATAATAAAGAGAAACGAAGAGCATCTTTATCTCCATTGCATACCCCCCCCTGTACGCCCCTATCACGTATTCACACAAAACTATCTCCAGGTCCTCTAAAAGTAAGCCCCCAGAAAATTCACGCATGTTTCATCTTTCTCTCGTGATATATGCAATGACGATCATTGTATTTGAAGCGAAAGCACGATACGTACATTGGACTTCAGAATCCACTCATTACGGTCACCATTTACGTTTAGTGGTTATTATGCAGTCACGGGCTCACCGTACAACTCTGTATTTTCTCATGACATGACTAGTTGACCAGTTAAACGCTCCACGTGACACCTCTAGTGTTGCATCACATTATCTCACTACCATCGTGCCCACCTGTCGACTTGTATCTACTCTACATCTAAACTCTTATAAAATACATAAAATACACTCTTATAAAAACAGAGTTGGTGATGATGGTGTGCGTGCCATCCTGCAATATAGGCCGGCCGACTTATATCTGACGGATAGGAAAGAAACTATGGAAATTTTTCAAAAAGGTACCCACACACCTCTCCACATTTGCAAATAAGGCCTTCCCTCATTCATACAAATGCATCTTGATGTTACATGCAATGCACGGGCATCTTGCTAGTAAGAATGAAAACAAACGACAAAAAAATATTTGGACGGTGGTTCGACGTCATGACCGCTGGCACAGCGGACAAGGTGGCCTTGTATTGGTATGTTGAGCCGTCGGTTTTAACACACAGGAGCTGGTGTGGTCATTATACACACACGCATGCATGCACACGAACTGCATCCACGCAACACTCACACAAACACATGCACCCACGCACGCACGCAACACTCACACGTACACACGCAGCCACGCACGCACGCAACACTCACATGCACACACGCACGCATGCATGCACACACCAGTACACCACACGACCAACACACACTCTCACGCTCAAGTGCTCAACCTATACGTGCATGCGCACACATCAGGCCCTCACAGACCCATACACAACCAGGTGATTCCCACGCACGGGTTGGAGCCTTGTCGCGCCTGCGTAAATTTGTGCTTATCTGACCTTTTGCCTATGCAAACTGACAGGTGGGACCCACAACGAACGTGGTCAATTTAACTAGCCAACATGGCGCCACGCAGACTATTTGGCCGGCCAACAGAGTGCAATCCGATGCTGAGCTGTGAGCAAGTGACCGTATAATCACCGCAAAACGTATATAGTGACCGTAATCAGCTTATTCTGAAGTTCGGTGACCGTATTACGCTTTTCTCTCTGTAGGCCCTTCAAAACTACATCTCTACACGTTCTCGCATGTTACATCTAACAACTATGCAATACAACACTACTACTACACTCTAACACAATAAATCATATGTGTTTTTAGTTTTACTAGATATTATATTGTTACTTATAATTATTCAGTTTGCATACATTAAAATTGCCTTTGAAATGTATGGCCAGTATCATCTACCATGCGGTTAAAATCCCGCCCTTTCCTGTTTAATCGGGTTTGTATCGATGGATCGTGAAAAACAACAAAACTATAGTACTATACAGTACAAGTGACAGTTCACTGGGCCGTCGTGTCGTCTACTCCTCCGTCGTAAGAGTGGAGCGCTCGCTTTCATAAATCTTCTAGTCCCTTTCACCGACATGTGGGACATCAAGCTACCGGGTCCACATGCCATACCGGAATACAGTGCAGAGCAGCCGGGGTGAAGCACCCCAGTCATGGCGCCGGTGTAGTAATGAGCAACGAGGCGTCAAATCACAAAGCTGCACCTTTCCCACAGTTAAGTTGGAGGGACGAAGCAACCATCATTTCAACTTAACCACGTGTTGCTTCTGCCGTTGTTCTGCCTCATGTGGGATGCGGATCGGCTTGGTAAAGCACTGACAAGTGGGACCGCATGTTAGCAAACTGCCAGGACAACGTCCTCCGAAAATAAGAAGCCTAATCCTAGACTTACAAAGGGCTACGTAGCTGCTACGTATACTTTCCATCTAATCTATATATGCCCCCCCTGATTTTCAGGTGGGGTGGGCCTAATCCTCTCCTCTAATCCAATCAAATAGTCCCATATCACATCAGTTCGTAACTTTACATAAACCATTACGTGGATGTAGCATTGCTCAAATAAGAAACCTCGCCCGCCATCCGCGCAGCAAAATCACCTCCTTTTTACTAATCTCTATTCTATTATTTTTTAGATCAATATAATTGAGATTTGTAGATAGCACACAGGAGCAAAACCAAGTGGTACGGTTAAGGGCATCCACAATGTGTAGCCAAATGTGAAAATAGCTTTTGGCATCATGGGAACTGTCGTGGTTCTGTCACGGCAGATGTCCTCGTGAAAGGACATAGTCGTGGAGCCATCGCAACGGGTTAGCTTGAAGGGGTTAAAGCGGACACAGGGACGCAAGAGAGTTTTATAATAGTTTGGCCCCTTTGATGAAGGTAAAAGCCTACGTCTAGTTGTGATGGAATTGATGGGGTTACGATGACTAGGGAGCAAACAAGCTTCGCCTAAGTCATGAGTTGTTGTCTGTTATCCTGAACCGCCGCCGGGTCGTCCCCTTATATACACGGGTGACGCCCATCGGTTCACAGAGTCCTAACACCGGTTTATATTCGTATCCGGGTTGGTCTCTCCTTATTCCTATCTTACAATACAAGTTTACATACAGATGCCGGTTTGCGGCTACAAGTCTTAAACTGACTACGGGCCTCAGGCCCTCATCTATCTTCTTGGGCTTTAACACTATTGAGTTACTGATGAAGTTAACCCGGCCCACATAGGCCGGTTTACGCCCAATAGTAATATTCCCAACATTAGGCCCCAGATTGATTTGAACGGGTTCATGTCAATCCTTAGCAAAATCTTCATCTTCAACATCTTCTCGTAGTTGCTGAACCGCCATGATGTCATCCTCTCCAGTTGCTGTAAGCCGAGGTGACATCATCTGTCATAAAGAAAACATCCAGGATATCTCCTTGTTTAATAAACTCACAACAACCGAGGCGAGAGCTCCGCTTCCAAAATTTTTCAGTTCCTGGATTCACGCGCCTGACACATGTCTTTTTGCATTATAAATAGGACCGAAGGGTCATTTCCTTTCTCCCCTTCGTGCCCTTCCTCTTCGTCTTCCTCGCGTCGCCAGTCTCAGAGCTCTGCCGCCGCCGTCGTCTTCTGCATCGACTTTGGCCACTGCATCAACCTGAGCGTACCAGAAAACTGCGGCGACCTTCCGCATCTTCCTCAGCTCTAGTAGGTCTTCTGCTCTTCTCAACATAGATCTATTCTAGGGTTTCGTGTTCTTGCTGCGTTCATCATCTATTCATGTATGCTAGCTCCTGGATGCATCTGTGAACCCTTTCTCCGTGCAGTGATAATTTTTAGTATCCGCCTTTAGTTTCATGCCTAAAACCATAGATCTCATATATATTTCCGCCCATTGATTCAATATTGTTCTACTTTGAGCTTTTGAATATTTTCCTTCTTTTCTAAACTTGCTTCAAATCCGTCGCTGTAGAGAAATCTTGTGAAATCTGTTTCTGTACACTTACCCATCCGCAATCCCAACTGTTTCAATGCTTAGATCCGGAGGTTTAACTTGGTGTAGAAAAAATTAACAAACCGTTATATCCCATTAGTGCCCTTGTTGAACCGCCCGATGCTATTGCTTCATAAAACTCTGGTTTAGATAGAGTTGTCTCCAGTTTAACATTGTACATACCAATGTACTTTAATCAATGCATTCTTGAACCGGAATCACCTATCTTGTAGATTTCATCATGGCCAAGCAAGTATATGAGTGCAACTGGGTTCCTTCTCGCGTCACAGAGACTCAACGGAACAATTTAGTCCTGATCGGCGCTTTAGGCAGCAAAAATACCATCCATTGGAGGGTCCCTGGCAAAGAATGCCCTCCCACACCTCAAGAAGGAAAGGTCGTCGTTTTCGAAAATCACTTAGCCCGGGGCTTTAAGCCGCCCGGTTCTAAATTTTACCGGGACGTTTTAGCCAATTTTCAACTCTGCCCACAAGACACTGGCCCCAACTCTGTTACAAACATGTGTCACTTCCAAGTGCTCTGTGATGTGTTCTTTCAAGAGGAGCCCACAGTTGAGTTGTTCAGAGACTGCTTCCATCTAAACCGCTGCACTGAGTTTACTGCCGGTTCCAATACGAAATTGGGTGGTGTGGCGATTCAGAAAAGGAAAGAGGTCACATACCCTCACGCCAAACTGCACAGCCACCCCAAAGAGTGGAATCAAACATGGTTCTATTGCAAAGACACCTCCCCTGCTAATGAAATCCTTTGCCTGGCTTTCGTCCGGAGCGGCTTATCAATACACACCCCTTTCCGCAAAGGTTGACTGCCAAGGAGAGAAGCAAATACGCTCCTCAACTGTCCAAGCTCAGAGCCTTCATGGCCAACGGTTTAATAGGGGTTGATCTCGCTCGCTGTTGGATATCGTGGATCATACTGCCCCTTAGTCAGCGCTCCGGTTTGATGTGCGAGTATACTGGCAGTGTTGATGACCCACTGCGACATGCTAACATCCAGCTCACCGACGAAGAAATCATAGAGGCTGGGAATAAAATGCTGAATGAACCGAAACACATCTGTGCTCGAACCGGCCTGCTTCCCTTCTGTGCCACCAACAAACCGCCAGCTGTAAGAGTTTGAATTTCCTTTTTACTGAACCTGTTATTGATATACCTGGTCATTGTTTAATATCAATGTCTGTTTAAACAGGGTAATGATCCGTTTTGGAGCAAGAAACTTCCACAGGAGAAGCCAGAAAAAACAGAAAAACCGGAAAGACCAACCCGGCCAAAGACTAAAGTCGTGAAACGGCCTGCTCATAAGAAGAAAACCACCGCATCTTCTGATCCGGCCCCTGATGATGATGTGGGTAATCCGGACCTTGAGGTAGAGCTTGACTCACTTAGCTTATTTTTCATGCGCCTTATTGATGATGATATTTGTCAGGATGATGCCGAAGCCAGCCATGCTGATGCTGCAGAGGTAATTACTCTCTCTTCCGATTCAAATCCTTTGCCTTCACTAGAAATACGTCAGGCAAACCGGAAGGTTAAATTTTCTCATCCTCTTGCTTACTTGGATCCCAAATTTCTTATGAAGACCCAATAGCACGAAGCTCGCCGCACAACCCGGCACATCGGCCAGGTAGTTACCTCCGCCGGTTTACCGAACAGTCCGGTTCAGAAACGCCGTTCAGAGGTCTCTAATTTGCTTGTCAGTGCTTGTCCTAAAGCGGGCTGTTTTTGACAACCTCTTAATCCATCTGACTCCGATTATCAGGTTACTTCCCACTGATCCTCTGGTGAGTCATTGGCTACTCAACTGCCACCGCTCCAAACGGTGCTTGGGTAAGCTATACTTATCATAATATTTCTGGTACAGCACCTTGTAACATATGCTGTATTTGACTTTGTTATTCCTTTCAGGGCCAAGCCTAGGCCGAGCAAGAAGGCTCGCCTGGATAAAGCGACCGAGGAGGACACCGTCCCTGAACCGGGTAAAACACCAGATCCTGAAGCGGCTATTCATGAAGATATACCCAATGATCCACCACAGTAGGATGACGATTTTATTGCTAAAGAAAGGCCTATTGACACCTCAGGCCCTGTCAACCAGCCCACAATCCCCATCCGGTTTGGGAGATCCACCAGTCCATCCCAGCCTGCTGATAAACTGACTTCGTCAGTGCAAACCGGTGATGCTAAGGATGATGAAGTTGTAATTACTGGTATTGGCCGTACAGAGCCCAGCAATCCTGTTGTTTTATCCAAGCATACCGCCAAAGAAGAATTTGCTGCCATGGTAAAAGGCAAGTGGAATGTTGACTTGGCAACCTATGCTGCTCTGAATGCCCAAGATCTTCATTCTGGCTACCTAAACCGGCTGTATACCAGCCGTGATTATGAAGCTGGTCTGGTGAATATGATGAAAGAGAAATTTGAGGTAACTTCCATGTGCTTTTCCCTGCTTGGATATTTCAATCTTGTTAATTCTCCTAGCCCCCAAGGGCCGGTTTAGAATCTTCATTCAAACCGGGACTTGCTAATATAAATCTCAATGCTTCGGAATTCGCTGATGTAGCCCCCAAGGGACGGTTCAACTTAGCGTAGTTAAACCGGGACTTTAAGTAATTGTCATCTTTATTTGAGCAAATAGCCATTAGCCCCCAAGTGCCAAGTTGAGTACTTGTATTGATCTTGGGACTTTAGAATCTATTGAAAGATTAAGATCAAATATACATTAGCCCCGAAGGGCCAAGTGCATAACCTGTTATGTGGTTGGTACTTCAATTGTTGTACTGCTTGTGGAATCATATATCTGTCCGTATGCAGGTTGAGCTGAAGACAAAAGAAAACCAAGTCGCCGATCTCCAAGAAAATCTGAAATCCCAACAAGCTGAAACCTCCAAAGCAAAAGAGGAATTAACCAGCGCTTTAAGTGCCATGGAACAGCTTAAGGAGGGCTTCAAGAAAGAGCGGGCAGATTGGGCCACTGAAAAATCTGCTTTAACCAAACAAGTAGAAGATGCCGAGGCTGCACTGAAACCGGTGGTGGACGAACTAACCAGCATAAATCGGCATGTGCATGCCATGACCGCTGCTATCTTTGGTAAGCTGGTTTGATTTCTGGATTGATTTAACCGTCTTATAGAGCTGCCGGTTTGTTAACCCTTTGTAATATTTCGGGGACACACGTTGGTCACTTGGGGTCAGATGTGCGGAAGAAATTGAAAGCCGCCTACACATTGATCAAACAACTGTACACTGGTGCACAGCGGATCATATGTACTACATCCCATAACAATCTAGCGCCCACTTTGATTCAGGACACTCTGAAGAGACTGTCGATGCTTCCTACCCGGGTTGAAGAGCTGAAGAAATCTGCTGCTCGAACCGGTGCGATCAATGCCTTAATTCGGGCAAAAGCTTGGGTGCCGGATTTTGATCCTGTTGAAGCGGCTCAGGGCTATCCCAGCTTGAAGGAAGACGGGTCAGAGTTTATTGAAGCGGATCTGTGAGCAATAAACCGGGAGGTGCGTCCGCTAGCTTGTCAATTGGTTGAAGAAGCAAACTTGTCTCATTATCAAGCCCAATATGACAACCAAAAACAAGCGAGTCGCTGCACCAATTCCTGAAGTGGAAAATCTTATCCCTCCAATCCGTAAGCATACTTACGGTCCCGATATTGAACCGTCGTTGCTGATCCATGATGAAGTTGTCTTTCAAGCATTAATGGGAATCGACTGGACAACTGTTGATTTCCAGCCGCTGGGTAGAGAAGCTGAAGTTGAAGCGGCGCGGGATGACCCACAACCATCAGGCTAGGCTGGTGACCAAGCTTGAACCGGAAGCAGGTTTAAACTGCTTCTCCTTTGTGAAAAAACAATGATCTTATTTTGGGCACCGTGTTGCCTTGTAATAGGCCAGCCGATACTCTTGATTTTGATATGCCTTCGTGCATAATTACTGCAACTTGTTCTTCCTTTGGGTGATGAACTTTCCAAAGTATTTTCTGCCATCATTGGGCATGAAGTTGGCTTGGCCAATCTTGAAGCGGAGGTTTATAAACCCACACCGTCGGAGGAGATAGCAGCTCCTGTATATATATAATGCCGGTTTACCATGTAAACCATGTCAGGTTATAATAAAACACCATGTTACTCCGTAATAGGATGTTTAAAAAAAATAAAACCGGGTAAATAGTCTCCGGATTAAAAATGGACCGTGTTCCGTCAATTGACAGTTTGAACCAGCTTAAAACTTTGTCGGTTTAAAAAATGCAACAAAAGAAATAAATATCTATCAAAGAAAATTGTGAAGCAAAGGAAATGATAAAACCGTTTGCAAAAAGAGGCTTTATTTGAGCCGATCATATGGCGTTACCATGGTCGGACACGACCAAGCTCCCGATAGGTGTAGCTATGGTTCAAGTCAGCCAGGTCCCCAAATGAAACCGTGACATTTATGCCGATCAAGAGGCGTGGCAATGGTTCGGGTTCGACCAAGCCCCAAGTGATTCTGTGGCCTTAGGCCGATCAAGAGGCGTGACTGGTTTAGACGTGACCAAGTCCCCAAGTGATCTGGTGGCTCTAGCCTATCAAGAGGTGTTGCATTGGTTCGGACGCGACCAAGCCCCCAAGTGATATAACATGATGCTTTGAAAAGCTAACTCAAGGGGTAAACTGGAGGCCGCTTTAGAACAACTCCGTGTAACCGCACATGATGTAAAAGAACAGATACCCCGCTTTAGCTGAGGTTCCGGTTTATTATATTTAATCATAATATATACATCGTCGTAATATGTACATAAGTACAGCCAATGGCTCAGGTATAGTAAGGCCGAAGATGAGCTATGTTCCACGGCCTGTTGGTCTCCTCCTCTGATGTATGTGAGTCTTTATGCTCTCGAATATCGATCAGATAGTATGACCCATTGTGCAGATTCTTGCTGACCATGAAAGGTCCCTCCCAAGGTGGGGATAGCTTATGCATATCAGTCTGATCTTGGATGAGGCGAAGCACCAAATCTCCTTCCTGAAACGTTCTGGTTCTGACTCGGCGACTGCGATAACGACGAAGATCCTGTTGGTAAATCGCCGAGCGGGCGGCTGCTATGTCACGTTCTTCATCCAACAGGTCCAAAGCGTCTTGCCGTGCTGTCTCGTTGTCCGCTTCAACATAAGCCGCCTCACGAGGTGAGTCATGCCGGATATCACTGGGGAGAACCGCCTCCGCTCCGTAGACCATGAAGAACGGTGTATATCCTGTTGATCTGTTGGGTGTAGTATTGATGCTCCATAACACAAATGGTAACTCTTCTACCCAACAACCCGGTGTTCTCTGCAAAGGAACCATAAGCCGGGGCTTGATGCCTCTCAAGATCTCTTGATTAGCCCTTTCTGCTTGACCATTGGACTGTGGGTATGCCACTGATGAAACGTCAAGACGGATGTGCTCCCGTTCGCCGAACTCCTTCATGGAACCCTTGGACAAATTGGTACCATTATCTATGATGATACTGTGTGGAAAGCCAAACCGGAAAATCACTTTTTTGATGAACTGAACCGTCGTGGCCGCATCACACTTGCTAACAGGTTCTCCTCCACCCACTTTGTAAACTTGTCAACCGCCACCAGGTGGTGGGTCTTCTTATCTTTGGACCTTTTGAAAGGCCCAACCATAACCAGCTCCCAAGTCGCAAACGGCCAAGTAATTGGAATCATTCTCAATTCTTGAGCCGGCACATGAGCACGTCTTGAAAACTTTTGGCAACCGTCACATTGTCTGACCAGATCCCCCGCATCAGCATGAGCAGTTAACCAATAGAAACCATGGCGGAACGCTTTAGCCAACAAAGATTTCGAACCGGCGTGGTGACCACAATCTCCTTCGTGGATCTCACACAAAATTTCACAGCCTTCTTCAGGAGACATACAGCGTTCAAACGCCCCTGATACACTGCAATGATGCAACTCGCCATTGAAAATAGTCATGGACTTGGAATGACGGATTATCTGTCGGGCCAGAGTCTCATCCTCTGGTAACTCGCCCTGGTTCATGTACGCCAGGTAAGGAAGTGTCCAATCCGGAATGACATGAAGAGCTGCCACCAATTGAGCCTCCGGATCAGGAATAGCCAAATCCTCTTCACCAGGGAGCTTGACCGACGGGTTGTGCAGCACATCCATAAAAACATTGGGCGGGACCGGTTTGCGCTGAGAGCCCAGCCGGCTTAAAGCGTCCGCCGCTTCATTCTTCCGTCGTTCCATGTGGTCCACCTGATAGCCTTTAAAGTGACCTGCAACAATATCCACCTCACGATGATATGCTTCCATGAGTGGGTCCTTGGAATCCCAAGTGCCAGATACTTGTTGAGCCACGAGGTCCGAGTCACCGAAGCACTTAACTCGACTTAGATTCATCTCCTTAGCCATCCGTAGACCATGGAGCAAGGCTTCATACTCAGCTGCATTGTTAGTACAAGGGAACATTGAGCGGAGAACGTAGCAAAACTTATCACCTCGTGGGGAAGTTAATATGACTCCAGCCCCCGAGCCTTCCAATTGCCTGGATCCGTCAAAATGTATGGTCCAATATGTGTGGTCTGGCTTTTCTTCAGGTGCTTGCAGTTCCGTCCAATCATTGATGAAATCAACAAGTGCTTGAGACTTAACCACCGTCTGAGGCACATACTTCAACCCATGCGGCCCAAGCTCTATAGCCCACTTGGCAATCTGGCCAGTCGCTTCCGGTTCTGGATGATATCCCCCCAAGGGAGCAGAACTGACCACCGTAATGGGGTGCCCTTGGAAGTATTGCTTAAGCTTCCGGCTTGCCATAAAAACTCCGTATACCAGCTTCTGCCAATGTGGATACCTTTGCTTGGACTCAATGAGTACCTCGCTGATATAATAGACCGGACGCTAAACCGGATGCTCCTTACCTGCGTCTTTTCGCTCCACCACAATAGCCACACTAACCACACGAGCATTAGCAGCAACATATAGCAGCAACGGCTCCTTGTCAATGGGAGCGGCGAGCACAGGCGGATTGGCCAATTGCCGATTTAAGACCTCAAATGCTTTATCAGCAGTAGAACTCCTGACGAATTGATCCGTCTTCTTCAACATCTGATACAAAGGGATTGCCTTCTCACCAAGGTGGCTGATAAACCGGCTTAACGCGGCAATCCGGCCTGCCAGGCGTTGAACATCATTGATACACTTCGGTTTAGCCAGGGAGGTGATGGCTGTGATCTTCTCCGGATTAGCCTCGATTCCCCTGTTGGACACCAGAAAACCCAATAACTTGCCTGCCGGTACACCAAATTCACACTTGGCCGGATTAAGCATCATCTTGTACGTCCTCAGGTTATCAAAGGTTTCCTTCAAGTCGTCAACCAGAGTCTCCTTCTCCCTTGACTTAACCACGATATCATCCACGTAAGCATGTACATTACAGCCAATCTGCTTGTGAAGACAATTTTGTACACACCGTTGATAAGTTGCCTGGGCACTCTTGAGCCCAAAGGGCATAGACACATAGCAGAAGGCTCCAAAGGGAGTTATGAATGCCGTCTTCTCCTGGTCCTTAACTGCCATTTTGATCTGATGATAGCCAGAATATGCATCCAAAAAACTCAAACGCTCATAACCCGCTGTAGCATCAATAATTTGATCAATACGGGGGAGGGCAAAAGGATCTACTGGACAAGCCTTATTAAGATCTGTGTAATCCACACACATGCGCCAGGTGTCGTTTTTCTTAAGGACCAGCACCGTATTGGCAAGCAACTCAGGGTGGAAAACTTCAATAATAAAGCCAGCTGCTAAGAGCCTGGCTACCTCTTCTCCAATCGCCTTGCGTCTTTCTTCATTAAACCGGCGGAGGAACTGTTTCACCGGTTTGTATTTAGGATCCACATTAAGGGTGTGTACAGCGAGTTGCCTCAGTACACCTGGCATGTCAGAGGGCTTCCATGCAAAAATGTCCCGATTCTCACGGATGAACTCAATGAGCGCACTTTCCTATTTCGGATCCAAGTTGGCATTGATGCTGAACTGCTTGGACGAATCGCCAGGCATGAAGTCAACAAGCTTAGTTTCAGCTGCCGATTTAAACTTCAGGGCCGGATCATGCTCCGTAGTTGGCTTCTTTAATGGAGTCATGTCCGCCGGATCAACATTGTCCTTATAATACTTCAGCTCCTCGGTGACACAAACCGACTCTGCATAGGCCGCATCTCCTTCCTCGCACTCCAAAGCGATTTTACGGCTTCCGTGAACCATTATTGTCCCCTTGTGACCCGGCATCTTGAGCTGCAAATACACATAACAGGGCCGTGCCACAAACTTGGCGTAGGCCGGTCGCCCAAACAAGGCGTGATATGGACTTTGGATTTTCACCACTTCAAACGTCAATGTTTATGACTTGGAATCATAATCATCTCCGAAGGCCACTTCCAGAGCTATCTTACCAACAGGATATGCTGACTTGCCAGGTACCACACCATGGAACACCGTATTGGACGGTTTGAGATTTTTATCTGTTAGTCCCATACGACGGAAGGTCTCATAGTACAAGATATTAATGCTGCTCCCTCCATCCATGAGCACCTTGGTGAACTTGTAACCTCCCACCTGAGGCGCCACCACCGGAGCCAACTGACCCGGATTATCAACCAGGGGAGGGTGATCCTCTCTGCTCCATATGATTGGCTGTTCAGACCAGCGTAGATAACGGGGCACAGCCGGTTCAACAGCGTTGACTGCCCACCTCTGAACCTTCCGGTCTCGCTTGTCCAAGCTAGTGGTGAAGACATGGTACTGCCCACTATTCAACTGCTTTGGGATGCTCTGGTAACCCGACTGTTGCTGCTGCTGGTTGTAACCACCCTGGTTGTTCTGATTATTTTGATTGTTATGTCCGCCCGGATTACCATTAAATCCTGAACCAGAATTTCCTCCACCGTAACCCGGCCCGGATCCTGAGGCACCGCCGGAGCCGTGATCATACCAGAAAGCATTATAATTCTTGAACTCCTGCATAATGAAGCAATCCTTCCAAAGGTGGTTTGCTGGCACCTCCTTTGTCCCATGCTTTGGACAGGGCTGGTTCAATAGATAATTTAAGCGGTCCGGGTTAGGGTTAGGCGCTCCACCGCGATTCGGCGGTTTACCCTTGCGTCACTGACCTTTTTCCTGCTTGTTGGTATTAGCCACAAAGTCCATGTTGCCATCCGCTTTATGCTTGCCTCCGCTACCGTTACCTGCCAAGTGGTGCTGCTGACCTTTGGAGTTGCTGTTCTTCTTTCCCTTCCCTGTCTTGTCATCATCAGACTCGGGATCCTTGGTACTATCAGAATCGGCATACTTTACCAAGGCTACCATGAGAGTCCCCATGTCAGTGCAATGGCGCTTCATCCGTCCCAACTTCAGCTTTAGGGGCCCAAACCGGCAGTTGCCTTCTAGGGTTATGACTGCAGTGTCAGCGTTGATGCGGTCTGATGAATGCTACACTTGTGAGACCCAGCGCACCCAATGAGTCGTCGACTCTCCTTCCTCCTGGACGCAGGCAGCTAAGTCCATTATCGACATAGGCTGCTTACATGTATCCTTGAAATTACTGATAAACTGGGCTCGTAATTGGGCCCATGAACTGATAGAATTGGCTGTTCCTTCAAGCATCATGGTGAAGTATTTCGCACATGCCGCATCATCCACATCGAGCATCTCCATGGCCATCTCATAGCTCTCCACCCATGTCTCTGGAGGTTGATCCGCCGTGTAATTTGGTACCTTGCGCGGGCCTTTGAAATCCTTGGGCAGGCGCACATTGCATAAAGCGGGGACAAGGCAAGGCACCCCCAAAGAACTAGAAGTAACACCAGGTTCAACCGAGATAGTTGGACGAACCGGCGTAAGCTGCCGAGCCTGATACTGTGTGGCTAACTCGGCCCCCCTGCGCTCGGGCCCGGTCCACCACTTCCTGAGCGTTATCAGCACCACCCGCCGGGTTGTTGCCTCGGGGTGCTCCACGTTGTTCATTACTTGGCACTGCCGGTTCATCCATATGCCTGCTATAGCTCCGGCTTGGAGGCGGGGTCGAGTGGATCCGGTCGCGGCTGTACGAGTATGCTTCCTGTTGGACCAAAGCTGACCTAAGAAGCTCCTTGACCCGTCGTGTCTCTACCGCCTACGGCGAGTCACCTTCAATTGGAATGGCCTCTAGCCGTGTAGCAGCGGCAACGAGATTGTCCATCGGGTTGGAGTAGTGACCCGGAAGTGTTGAAACAGCCTGAGGTATAACAGTGTTTTGACGAGGCGGATTCATCAGACGGGGCTGAACCGGCGCGCCGGTCCTAGGAGCTTCCGCCCGGTTTACCTCCAGCGGATTACTGGTTCCTGCTCCTGGGGTGTTGAAAAGGTCTCTGGCCTCGAAAATCGAAGGCAAACGGGATTGGTACTTCCTCTTCATGACTTCATGCGACTCGTTCTGGTCCAACATGAGCCTGTAGGCTTGTGCGTCTAAAGCGGCCCGCTCTGCGGTCATCCTGGCATTCTCAGCTGCCAGGTCTGCCTTGGCCTGGGTGATCTATTCCTTCACCTCTGCAATCTCCGCGTTGTGGACGTCCTGATCCGCCGGGTTAGCTTATGCCATAAGCACAGCCAATGCATCAAATAGATCTGATAGGACTTGAGCCGGCGGGCGTACAGAGCCTCCTGCCCCAGCAGCTGTCGCCACTACTGAACCGGAGGTTATTAGCGCAGCGGTCAAAGAATGAAGCACTACTTGTGTACCGGCCATGAATATTCCAACTCGGTTGGGTAGATCGGAGGGGTCCGGAATACTGTCGCCATCGGAACAGCCCCCAATCAAGCCATCTTGTTGCTGATATAGAGATTCGGTTTCTCCGGCTGATGACTCGTCACCAGAATAAACGACGGTCTCGCCGCGAGATTCCGATCCCTCCTCATAACTTCCTCCATGGATGACTCCCACGAAGGCACGCTTCACGGCCGGTTTAACCCGGGCGGATCGCGCACGCTGAGCCGTTTCGACGGAGTCGGTGCAGATGTCCGGCTCAGGGCCCGGTTCACTGATCTTGCTGATGAAAACGTGTATGCCACCAAAGGGGACCCGGTACCCATACTCAACTGAGCCGGCCTCGGGGCCCCAGCCTGCATCGTCGATGTAGAGCTTGCCGCGACGACTCTTAGTCATCCGGCCCACACGTAGCCCTCGAGTCCTTCAAAGTGGCCCTCCAAGAACTTGAAACCATCATGCGATAGCCCCACGGTGGGCGCCAACTGTCGTGGTTTTGTCACGGCAAATGTCCTCGTGAAAGGACTTAGTCGTGGAGTCATCGCAACGGGTTAGCTTGAAGGGGTTAAAGCGGACACAGGGACGCAAGAGATTTTTATACTAGTTCGGCCCCTTCGATGAAGGTAAAAGCCTACGTCTAGTTGTGATGGAATTGATGGGGTTTCGATGACTAGGGAGAAAACAAGCTTCGCCTAAGTCTCGAGTTGTTGTCTGTTGTCCTGAACCGCCGCCGGGTCATCCCCTTATATACACGGGTGACGCCCGTCGGTTCACAGAGTCCTAACACCAGTTCATATTCGTATCTGGGTTGGTCTCTCCTTATTCCTATCTTACAATACAAGTTTACATATAGATGCCGGTTTACGGCTACAAGTCTTAAAACGACTACGGGCCTCAGGCCCTCATCTATCTTCTTGGGCTTTAACACTCTTGAGTTACTGATGAAGTTAACCTGGCCCACATAGGCCGGTTTACGCCCAATAGTAATATTCCCAATAGGAACCATCATGGACGGTGTTGCCAAAGCCAAAAAGATGGAACCGAAGCTCCCTGATTGATTGATTGAAGGAATAGAAAAATGCAAGGTCTCTCCTATTTATCCCATGCTTGGACGCATGTAGTACAGTATAGAGCACAGAGTCTTCTCCCTTGTCCCTTCTATCACAGATCACAAAGCAGTGAGGTGTCAAATCACAAAAGCACGGACGAAGCAACCATCATTTCACTCTTTGATGACTCCGCTTCTCCATCGTCTTCTTCGAGAAACCATCTCACCGCATTAGTTATAGTAGTACTAGTAAAGGACTTCCTGGATGCAAATAAGGCGGTTGTCTCGGCTTGCGGGCGGCACTTCCGAACGACTTACCGTGGTCTCCCTCAATGGTGTTCTCCGTCAAACGCACTTCGCCAAACCACCAAAAAAAAAATATCATCGACATCACCGCAATGGGGAAGGAAGTCAAATATAGTTACTACCTCCATTTTTTTGTACACAAGGCCAGTATATCAAAATTACAATTTGCAAAGGGCCACTAACACTAATCGAGGCAAAATTGATGGGGTTAGCAACCAAGGACATTAATATCCCTCGCATGCATGCGGAAGTGAGAAGGCTGGTTTGCATGGTAGTGCATTAATCAAGCGATGAGGAGTGAGATGGTTAGCTCTTTGGTCTTTGGAGAAAAAATACGCATTAATTGACACGTGAAATGAGGATTTGTATCAATTAAATCCCGCGAAGGAAAACCCAACCTTTCTTTTTTAACACTAGTACTCCTAGTACGTACGTACTTATCCTGTTTGGGTCTAGGCCTTGCATTGCCAAAATTTGCCACACATTTTTGCCAAGCTTGCCTACAATTTTCAAAATTAGAAGGAGGTACACTTGCGCACGGCTATCGCTGTCGCACCGCACCCTCACACGTTCGCTCCTGCACGCCGCGGTCGCACCGCACCCTCACATAGTCGCTCCTGCACGCCGCAAACCCAACCAAGGGAATGCACCCTCACTGGCATGTGAACACACCAAACTCAGCCATCCTATCGCTGACACATAATTTTCGTTCATAGAGTATGTTTATCCAACCGCGTGTTGGGGAGTATCCGTACGGCCGTGCAGTGATCTATTGGGGAAGAAGAAGAGGTGAGGAAGAAGGAAAGAAGGGTTAGGAGACGTAGGATATTCATCCAACCGCCTGAAATGGTAGACTGACCCAAGTCAGGTGACTTGCATAACAAATATATGTTTTTACACAGCAAAAGGTGCATAAGAAAAACAACATAAAGAAAAACTATCACTGATCGCGGAAAGAGACGACCTCGTCGTCTTTGGCTGCCGGCGCGAACCAGCCGATGTGTGTCTCCGCATCGTGGTTGTCCTCG
The DNA here is from genome assembly GCF_003073215.2 of Triticum urartu. Taxonomy (NCBI): domain Eukaryota; kingdom Viridiplantae; phylum Streptophyta; class Magnoliopsida; order Poales; family Poaceae; genus Triticum; species Triticum urartu. The sequence continues at coordinate 645,481,376 of NC_053026.1, read as the reverse complement.
GTCTCCAGCTACTCGTTCAAGCGGACCGTGCGGGCGCTCTACAGGGACGAGAGCACAGCCCGGTTCAAGTCGAGGACGTCCGGTTCCACCTGCAGGAGGGCCTCGATGGCAGCGGCATCCGCGCGCTCCGTGTCGAGTCGAGCCTCCGCCGCCCGGTTCAAGTCCAGTACGTCCGGTTCCGACTACAGGAGGGCATCGATGAGAGCGGCATCCGCGCGCTCTGCGTCGAGTCGAGCCTCTGCCGCCCGATTCAAGTCCAGGACGTCTGGTTCCGCCTGCAGGAGGGCCTCGATGGCAGCGGCATTCGCGCGCTCCGCCTCAAGTTGAGCCTCCGCCGCCCGGCTCACATCCACGACATCCGGTTCTGCCTGCAGGAGAGCCTCGAAGGCAGCAGCATGCACGCACTCCGCGTCGAGTTGAGCCTCTACCTCCCGGTCCTCCTTTAGTATCGCCATGTTGAACAGCTGGTCCGCCTGCACCATGGGGGGCTCGGACGCCGGCACGAAGTCGACGTCCATCGTCTCATACCCATCAGGGGCCTTTTGCGCTGCGACCTCCGCCATGTACATTGGATCGGCTTCCTCCTCCTCGTAGCTTGGCTCTAGAGAACTCAGGGATTGGCCCGCCGCAAAGCGAGCTTGGGAACGGAGGTGTGTGGCGCCAACCGCCGCCGCGATTTCTGCATGACGCTCTGGCGTCAGCATCTTGTAGTAAGTGATCTTGCGGCGCACCATGGCTTTCCGGCGAACTAGGGGATGCTTGATGCGGGCTAGGGGATCGAAAGGTGGGGGAATGGGCTGGAGATTTGGTGTAGTTTTAGGGCAGTGGCTGGCATAGGCCGAGTAGCGAAGGTTCTGGTGTGAATAGTGGTTCCAGTGACGACCGGTCAATCAGTTTTGACTGTACATCGCTCTTGTCGCGTTCGCGTTGCAGCCCGGCATGCTGGACCCTCCACGTCACTCACCAAATGGAACGCGCTTCGTCTTGCGTTTTCGCTCGCTTGTGGGACCGCAGTTGAGAGCAAACCGACGTCCCTCCCCCTCCCCCGCGCGCGTCATTTATTATACCACCACTCCCTCCGTTTTATGCGGAGTAAATAAAAACAGAGGGAGTATACTACGGATGAGGATCCCCTGACGTGGCCGAACCCATTGAGTAACTGACATGCGGGGCCTAGCAAGCATGGGGTCCGCCAGTAAGTGACTGAAAGGGAGGGTAAGGCAGGGATACCTATGTCAGAGGATCCACTTCCACTATACTACTTTGACCAAATGTTAGAGTAATAATATATGACATGCAACTCACACAAATGTTAGAGTAATAATATATGACATGCAACTTACACAAAGCATACAGGGTCTAATGCATTTTTCGAGGCTAACTTTGACCAAATGTTAGAGTAATAATATATGACATGCAACTTACACAAAGCATACGGTCAAATTCGTATGTGAAAGGAGTTTCCAATGTTATAATTTTCACATTATACATCTCATGTACTATTAATCTTGTCAATAGTCAAATTGGAAACCATCTCGAGTACAAATCTAGGAGTACATACGAATCTAACAATATTGATTGGGCGTTGTTGATTGTTGATACCTTTTTGATCAAAGTAGATATACTTTGACTACACATAAAACTTATATGTAAACTAGAAAGGATAGGAGGGAGTATATTGTACGTTCAAAAACGAACCGAACATTGAATAACCTTTATATATGATTTGCGGATGCTATGATCACCGGTTCAAAATTTTGAATCTGCCTTAGGTATCACGTGCCCACACTCATTCCCTCTCGATTTCATATCAGGGTCCGGAGATCTATTGAAAGAGGACTAGGGTGGGTACAAGCGAATGATACTCGGCGGAATGTTCAAATGAGGCATGCGGGAGGATGGACTCGACTCGAGGGCGACATGACCAATGGAGAAGAGGGTTTGAGAGGAATGAGAAATAAGGAAACGCCACATGATTATACTTGATCGGCTCAAATAAACAATAAGTTGTCTCACTTGTCCTACATAGTGAAAGGCTTTGTCCTACATAGTGAAAGGCCTAATGCGCAACGCGGAGCACTGACGCTCCAATATGGCCGGGAAAACAGGGAAACAGACATGTGGGGCACACCCGTCGGGACGATGTAGCGCAGACTAGTCCAATGGAGGAGCTGGCCCACGACCTCCTCACCACCGATAACCGTTCATGTGGGTCGTTGGGGCCAACAACGGGGCGCAGCTCCAGCACCGCCTCTGGACACGGCGACCGCGGTGAGCGACACGCTCATATCGTCGCTAGACACGATCGGTTTCAGTTTGTCAAGGGTGGCGTTAGTGCCGTGGAACGACCAACGGTATGTTTGGTTTGTGCCCAAGGTTGCCCCATCAAAGCATTGGGTAGACAAAATTTTGGTTGAAGTATTGGTTGCCCATGATTTGGCCGACATTGGCAAGAAAAATGAACTTGAGTTGGCTAGAGTTCATTGGCATGCCAAAGAAATGGCAACCATGCAAACAAAGACCAATCTTTGGGTCATGACCAAAATTTTGGTTGAGGTATTGGTTGCCCATGATTTGGCCGACATTGGCAAGAAAAATGAACTAGAGTTGGCTAGGCTTCATTGGCATGCCAAAAAAATGGCAACCATCCAAACAAAGACCAATCTTTTGGTCATGACCAAAATTTTGGCAAGGTGCACTTTGGCCACAATCCAAATACACCCCAACACCCGGCTCATCGAGGACGCATGGGGCGCCGCAACGCGTCCGCGGAGTGGTGTAGCGCGGCCAACTGCATCCTCTGGACCTGAGACCATGCCGGGTTGTCTTGCTTTTTCAATGGCATGCGGGGATCGCATCTGAGCAAAGGGCATCTCCAACGTTGCCACGACCACAGCTGACTACCCTGGCACACCAAAACCCTCGTCCCTTGCACCGTCGCGCGGTGCATTCCAAGCCGGCACCAGCTGCCCGCATTCATGCCGTCCGTTCGTATGTCGTCATTAAGAGGCTCGGTGCCCACGGAACCAACTCCGGCGACTTAATGACGCACCCAGACGCTTGGCCTCACCGGAATGCACTACTTAAAGCGGCAACGCCCAACTAACGTCCACACCATAGCGCATCGTCCTCTGAACTGGAACCACATCCTCCATGACCGCAAGCGTGAACGCTCTGCGGAAGAGCTTGTCTTCGGGGATGGAGCTCGAGGTCGCCGCCCTCGCTCAAGTCGCCGCACAAGCGGTGGCCACGCTGGCGGCCGACGACATGAGCACCGTCAGCCACGCGTGCTACTTGCCGCCGTCCAACGTCCGGCACCGCCGAGGTCGGGGCCTCCTCCGAGGATGAGTAGGGCATGGGAGGCGGCAGGGCATAGTGTGCCAACTGGCCGGTCCATCTCCCGTGTTCTACTTTTCCTCGCCGGAGACCGCACCTTCACTTCACGGGTCTTGAGCCCCGCCCCCGTACATGGAGATCACAGATGGAAGACGTCGGTCGCTGACATAGAATAGGTTTAGGGTCAGGTTTCTTTTATTTTTGTCCTATAAAAGTTCGAAATGTAATGAAAATCTGCTGTGTTTGCATTAATCTCGGCCGGTGTATATGAACTTTCACAATAATATACATATTGTAGGAGTACTAGCAAGATGCCCGTGCATTGCACGGAAGATCAAGATCTTGTGGGAGAAAAGGAGGAACAAGGGAAGCCTTATCTGCAAATGTGGAGAGGAGTGCGGGTAAATTGTCATAGTTTCCTTCCTATCCGTTAGATATAGATCGGACGACCCATATTGCAGGATCGGACACATCTTTCTACATCTACGGGAACCTACGAAAGGGTTAACGTAAATTACCTCTCTCTCTCCTCCCCTGATTTTCATGGTGGTGGGCCCCTCCCTCCCCCCAATCTACAATCAACAGCTCACACGTTTCACATTACGTTAATTATGTAACTGGGATTACGTAGGTGTAGCATTACTCGTCCTAAAAAAACCCAAATACGCCAACCTCACAGCATATCGCGCGGGAAAAGACCCGGTCGCGCCGTTTCATTCGGGATTACCGGATTACTAGTAGTAGTATCGATGGATCGCGCGAAGCAACAAATTTTTTTTGAGGGGGCGAAGCACCTAGTTTAAAAGGGAAAATGTGGTACCCCACACACGTTCGGTCCTGCACACGGCTCACGCAAATGGAACGCGGTTCGGCTTGCCTCTTCACTGACACGTGGGACAGCACTTGGAGAAACCGACCATGTGCCAAACTCCCCCCGCCCCCCGCGCGTAAATCCTCCCCCCCCCACACCCAAAAATTCCCCCCAAATCCGATTCAACCGCCCTTCGGCCAACTAGCCAATAATATTCCATTCGCTCCGCCAAAGCCACCCTCCCTACCGCGCCGATACGTCGGCGCCGTGGTTCGACGATCCTCTCGCTCCCACAGTACGCTCTCGTAGACTGCCGTCCTCTAGCCGCGTCGCCACCTCTGGCTACATTCTTGTGGAGGTGCACGGCGGTCAGCGCCGCCACCTTGTTTGTGTGAGACGCACGGCGGTCAGCTTCTCACACGGTATGCGCATTCTAGACTGATGCCCCATTCATGTCGGTGTAGCGCTGAATGTTAGCTGATAGACGTTGTTAATCTCACTGTTTGCCGAAGTAGTTTACTGTCAATATGCTCTGCTTAAGAAGCTTCCTTGCCCCGTTCTACACTCAATCTGCTTAGCTGAGATGGCATGCTAAATCTAATTAGTTGCTAAAATATCCTGCCATATATTTATTGTGACGTAGATTGCCTTGGTCTAGTAGCCAATCTGTTAGCTGAAATAGCTCTACACCGTTTTATACTCGATCTTTGTTGCTACGATGGCCTTCGATAGTTCGATGGCTGTGTGCTCGGCCTCATTGACTGCTGAAACAGTTTGCCATAATTTGGCACTAAAATATGTTTGCTGAATTAGCTTTACATATATTTCGTTACTTAGATCTGCTCGTCCAAAATATCTTGCCATAGCTTTAGACATCGACCTAGGTATTTTTTTCTGGACTTCATAAAAAAGCATATGTGTTTTTCCTGTAATATCTAGTAGAAGAACTAATTTGTATGTCTAACAGATGGACAAGACTTGGATAACTTCTGCTCGAAGATTCTCCGCTGCATATGTCAAGGCGGTTGAAAACTTCATGAACTTTATCAGAGCTGAGTACGGTGGTCTGAAATCAGATGTGCTCTGCCCGTGTAGCAGTTGTATGAATTCAGTTACAAGACCCCAGTCAACTGTGCAAAATCATCTACACTTGTATGGGATGTTGGTCACATATACTAGTTGGGTTCATCATGGTGAAGCTATGAACGTCAATGTTATTGACTACGTGGAAGCAGCAGATCACCATCTTGATATGCCTGATGCTCAGCTGGAAGAGGAGGAGGTGGTGGTGGTGGCGGAGCCAGTGAGTTTGACCAACATTGAAACAATGCTACGAAATTCTCGTGCATTCCGTGAACTTTCACCTGCAGAAGAAAAACTATGGGCCCGCATGTTGGAACAATGCAACGTTGTTGTCACCCCAGGAAATAAGCTGTCAGTATTCTCAGCTATGGTCACCTTTCTTCAGGTGAAGACATCTGAGTGGATGACCAACAAATCATTCGATGCGATGTTGGCTTCTTTCTGTGAATCTTTCCCAGATGCGTCTGAGCTGCCATACACCTACAGTAAAATGAAGAATTTCCTTCGTGCAGTTGGAATTGGATATGTTATGATCCGTGTTTGTAAGAATAATTGTGTTCTGTTCCGGAAGGATTATGCCAACTTAAGTGAATGCACGAAATGCAAATCATCAAGATGGAAAGATGGCGATGATGTGAAGAGGATTCCTCATAATGTTCTGAGACATTTCCCAATTACACCAAGATTGCAGAGGTTGTTTCATGATGCTGAAACAAGAGAGGATGTACTGTGGCATTCTAGGAACCAGGAGTACAGAGATCAGAATGTAATAAGCCATCCATCTCATGGTAGTGAGTGGAAAAGCTTGAATGATAAACACAAAGAGTCTGCTGCTGACCCGAGAAACATTATACTTGGCTTAGCTTCAGATGGATTTAACCCATTTGGCCACCAGAGCGCCACATATAGCATGTGGCCAGTGCTTGTTATCCCTTACAACATGCCTCCAAATGTCTGCACCAAAGAATCAAACTATGTGATGGCCTTGCTCATCGCAGGTCCAAAAAGTCCTGGAAAGGATTTTGATTTGTTCATGCAGCCTCGTGTGGAGGAACTTCAACAGCTATGGAAATGTGTTCTCACTCGAGACCTATATAGCAGCCCACCAGCTGATTTCTTTCTGCGTGCTGTTATAATTTGGTGCATCCATGATTATCTGGCTTTGGGCACTATGTCAGGGCGAACGATACATGGTTACAATGCATGTGTTAGCTGTGACAGGAATCCGCTGTCATACGCAATACTTACGAAGATATGTTACATTGGACACCGCTGTTTCCTTGCCAAGGACAAGCCGCATCCTAGAAAATACCGAAGACATGTGTTCAATGCAAAGCATGAAAACCGTGATGCGCCAAAGAGGCTCACCGCCGATGAGTTGTAAGTGGAATTAGAGAAGGTCAGGCATATTACACCAGGAAACCATCCTGGTAATGGTAGTGGGAAAAGGAAGCGTGGCAGGGTAGAAGAGATATTATTGTTACCCGCAGGTCCACTTTGTGGGACTTGGAGTATTGGAAATATTTGGATGTGAGGCATAATCTTGATGTCATGCACATCGAGAAAAATATATGTGACAACATTATCGGCACACTTCTTAATATTGAATGCAAGACAAAAGATACCTTAAAATCTAGGATTGATTTGACACACCTGGGTATTAGAAAGTATTTGCAGGTGCAAGATGTAGGTAAACCACGGGATATGGCACCAGCTGTGTACGTCTTGGACAAGGTAAAAAGAAAAGAATTCTGCGAGGCCCTGTCACGTGTGAGATTCCCACATGGATTTGCTTCCAACCCTGAAAGGAGAGTCAGTGTAGATGGAAACAAGGTACAAGGGTTGAAAACTCACACTACTAGGGAAAAGGCTAGCAGCAGCTCGGGTTTTAGGTGTATCAGCAGCGCGGGGACCGGCGCTACTAATAAGGCGCTACAGCTAATAGTTAGCAGTAGCGTGGGAGCAACCCGCGCTACTACTAGTAGTAGCGTGTGCCACCCACGCTACTGCTATTACAGACTCGCGCTACTACTAATGAAGTAGTAGTAGCGTGCCTACAATACCAGCGCTACTAGTATCCTAAATACTAGTAGCGCACAGTTTTTTCCCACGCTACTACTAACCTATTAGGAATTAAAAAAATAAAATCAACCAATTCCATTCCATCACACAATTCCTCATTGTAGCGGCAACTCATGTATAATTCAAATCACACAGTGTTGTGCGTAGCAACTTGGTAAGCAACTACCTAAGTAAGCTCTAGTGCTCTTAACTTGGTAAGCAACTACCTAAGTAAGCTCTACTGCTATTACACATCGGGCAGCCTCAATGAGCCGCACCTGACCGACGGCAGCCGCCATCGTGACTTGCGACACCATCACGTCCCTCTCCTTGGCCCTCGGCTCCAACTGGCCTCGATCGATGTCGTCCTCGTACCTGCCTTGCCACTAGCGGGCTGCTTCTCCTCTGCTTGCCTAGGTACCCTACTTCTCCTCAGCGCTCCCGGGCCCAGGTCCCCTGCTTCTCCTCGCGTCTCCAGCAGCAGCGATCTGGAGGCGGATCCAGCAGCACGCCTAGGTCACAGATCCCAGGTCCTCAGCGCTGCTACTAGTACAACCTAAGCACTAACAACCAATGAGCAAGAAATATAATACAGGAAGAAAAGAATGCATCCATCTGAAGCCCTTCACATGAACCATAATCTCTTACACGTGCAGAATATCAACATTGGCCAACTAAAATCAGTCACAAACATGGATTTCACATGCAGGTCAGAAGTAAATCACGCATCTACGCAGGTCAACTAGGATAAGCAGGTGAACAAAATCTTCATCTAACGAGGAAACTCTGATGAAAGATACCATCTCTTGCTTTGTATCTTCTGTAGACATTCTTACACTGAATTTATGAACACATTCTTCTACTATCCACTACTTACTAGTCACAGGGATTGAATGCTAAAATCAAGGTACTACAACAATCTAGTCTAGATAAACAACCCAGGGCGCAGGGGGAAGTCCTCTTTGTAAAAAAATCTCGCGGAAACCGCCTCATTAGTTGGAATTAGGATGCCATGGCAAGATGAACTGAAAAAGGAAAAAAGGTGGCCGCACTGACCTTGATGAACTCGGCGGGGACGCCGCGGACGCGCTCGACGAGCAGGCCGGCGCCCTCGAGCTCGCGCACCAGGCACGCCATGCTATCCTTCCCCGCTTGCACATGGCCTGCCAAATCGAATCCAAGGGGGTCAGGGGCTGCCTGCGGTGAAGAGAAATAGAGGATAATGGGGAACCTCACCTCCATGGCATCGGTCCGCACTAGCAGCAGCAGGAGGTGGGTCAGAGGAGCAAGTAGTAGGACCAGCGGCGGGCCGTCTGCATCGGCGGCGGGCAAGAGGGAGCCCTCCCCGTGCCGCGCCGCGCCTGGAGAAGGGGGCCCTAGCTAGGGTTTGGGGCCAGCACAAGGGCACGGCGAGGAGGAGGATCCGCATGTGAGGTGGGGGGCGCCGGTGGTGGGGTTGGGGGAGAGGAGGTTGTCAGCGTCGGTGGTGGCGGCGGGGTTGGTTGGGGGAAATGTGGGGAGTGGAGGACGAGGAGAGGCGTCGTGGGAGAGAAAGGCAGAGCAGGGTGAGAGGCTGAGGTGGGGCGGCAAGGAGATAACTTAACATCAGCGTTGAGTTTATACACCACGCTAATCCAACGCTACTACTATGGTATGTCTTGGGTGCACGGTTGAGACCATTTAGTAATAGCGTGGGATTTATAACCCGCGCTGCTACTATCAACTTAGTTGTAGCATGGGTTTATAACCCGCGCTACTACTATGGCTGGTCCGGAGGGGCACGTTGAAAATCACTTAGTAGTAGCGAGGGTTATAAAACCGCGCTACTACTATCAACTTATTAGTAGCGCGGTTCCTTTAAGCTCGCTACTGCTAGTTAGCAGTAGCGCCTGTTTTTAAACCGCGCTGCTGCTAAGATTCTGTGTATAACGTTTTCCCTAGTAGTGTCATGAATGCCACGTCCTACTTCAAAGGGTTTTACCTGTTATCCTTAGAGGATTGGGCCGCCCTGACTTATACAGAGCAGTTGCAGAGTTGGGACAATTCTTCAGGGAACTCTGTAGTAGGAATATCAGGATGGATGCTTTGGAGCGTCTTAGAGACAAGATACCAACTATCCTATGCGACCTTGAGAAGATATATCCTCTAGCCTTCTTTGATGTGATGGTGCATTTGGCTGTTCATCTACCTGATGAGGCACTACTTAGAGGTCCAGTACTGTATGGCTGGATGTACCCTATTGAAAGGCGGCTAGGCACTTTCAAGGGCTATGTTAGGAATAGAGCTAGACCCGAGGGTTCCATTGCAGAGGCCTACATTGCTATAGAAGCGTTGACATTCTGCTCAAAATACATTGAAACAGCTGCCAGCTCAGCAAAGAGGGGGTGAAGACAATCCCGGGCTCAATGTTTTCGATTATTCTGTTCGAGTTACAGGGATGAGTCGACAAGAGGACAAACCTAAAGATTTGGACAAAATGGTTTGGTATGTGTTGAATAACTGTCCTGAGATACTACCTTATATCAAGTAAGTGCAGTACTGCAGCTTATACAACGTAATCTACTAAACTTGCAGCACATTCTTATATATTTAGATATTTGACGCGATCACTATGTTGTGCAGCATCTACAAAGAGGAGTTACTTCCGCAAAATCTAAGAAACATTGACAAACTGGTTATGGCAGGATTTGCGAAAAGGTTAAAGAACCATGTAAGCTTTTGAAGTGCACTGTCAGTTTTTTTAATATATTCAGTACATAAGATGATCAGCTTGTCTATTTTCGAACCATAGGTTAAGAAGATGCGGGAGGATGGGCAGGCAGTTGATGATGCCCTTTACTCACTAGTAATGGGTCATGATACTCGGGTAAGACATTATGAATCTTGCGTTGTTGGAGATGTGCGCTACAACACCCTTGCACAAGACGAAGGCAGGAAGACACAAACAGTGCCATCATGAGCACGGATACGTATGACAAAGAGACAACTGAAATGTATGCTAACATAACAGACATTATTCAGTTGCAGTATATCTCCGGTTTCGAGGATCATCGGTGTGTGGTTCTGTTGTGCTGTCGTTGGTATAACCTGTTTTCCAGGATCGCAAAACCCAGAGCTGATGATTATTTCAAACCCATCAATGGCAAGGCAGCGTACCAGACCAATGAGTCTTTTATTTTGGCAAATCAGGCAACACAGATATTTTTCTTGGAAGACACATTTGCACGTAGCGATGACTAGAGAGTATTGCAAAGGTTTGAGCAGAGGAATTCGTTTAATGAAGTTGCACAACAAGATGATGCTTACACTGCTCCTGATGTACAAGATAACACAGATGTTCCTAATATCTTTGAGAACCATCACGTCAATGACGCCGGCGAAAAGATTGCCTGTCGTGTTGTGGACATACAAGAGTTGATCAAGAAGAAGCCAACGTTCGAGGACGTTGAGGACGAAGAATAAAATGACACCATGGGGAATTACGATTCAGACTGATACACATGGTGAAGATGTTGATGATGCTGCTGCGGATGATTATTACATTGCTTTTGTCGTATTTGCCTGTCAGAAGACATTTTTCTATCTACTATATGAAATTATGTTTGCTATGACAACTGAAACCTGATGAACATGTTTTTTGTATTTTGCTGTGAGAACATCACTTGTTATGTATGCTGATTTGTGTTTGGTGATTGTATGACAACTAAAACATGATGACATTGTTGTTTAGTTGTACTCATATTTGGGTGTGAAACTTGAATTTGATGACATAGTTTGCTGTTGGACTGCAATTTTCTCGACGTCTTTGAATGAGAACAAAGCTGACCCGACAGGGCCTCTGCTATTTATTTATTTATATGAGCAAAAGGGGATACCCCCTGATTTCCATTAATAGAAATCATTAGATGATCACAACACTACGCCCAGCTTGCTACACAGGTTTCATTCATTACTAGTTTCAGCAAAGTGCTCATGTCGTAGCCACTGAATACATCACGAGTGCTACATACACTGCAATAAAGAGACAATCATCCTACAGAGCACATTGATTTTGCCCATTATCTTCACAAGCTCTTTCATATCCTCATTGCTGTCAAGGCCGTTCAGCAGCTATTGCTTGGCCATTATCAGAGGAATGCATCTTTAAGGTTCTGCTCTGCATCTTCCTCTTCTGCCGTTCCTTCAGTTACTTGTCCAACACCCCAACCTGCTGGTATTGGGATTCCTCGGCTAACCAAATAATCTGCGTAGTTGCATTCCCCCACATCAGCAACTTCCCAGAAATACAAATCACACGAATCTTTCCTTTTCTGCACGAATCAAATTGGTAGATCATCAACCAAACTATTAAAAAAATCAGCAACTGAAAGCAGCAGAACAACACTTAAACATATTATTACCCCATGATCCGGGCATTTGTAGAAGACTCGACCAGGGTTGCGGATTGTGGTTGAGACGCGATGGATGACTCTGTGTGATTTGCAGCAGTGGCACCACACCAACGGCAGCGGGTTGCGATGAGCAATCGGCTACGGTGCACGTGCCGGCGAGGGTGTGATGAGACCCACAGGCGATGGTACGGGTTGCGACTTGGTGCATATCTGGTTGTTGCCTGCTGAAGAGCAGGTGGACGAGCAGCCAACGGACATGGTTGCTGCGGCCAGAGCTTCTGATGCTAGGTAGAGTAAGTAGAGAAGAGGAGAAGCGAACGTTGGATATGTCAGTTTCATTACTTGCAGAGTAGCATAGCACCATATATAGTCATAGTCTAGGTTTGGATTCGAACCAGCTACAGGAGCACGTCTTTCTTTTTCCTAAAACTCAGCAACGTCTCATTACTGGTACACTAGCTTGTTCTGTACACCTTCCCAAGTTGATTTTCTTTCCCTTTTTTTGTGAGGAAGGAAGGAGGACAAAATTGAGAGTTCCTGGGACTCGAACCCAAGACCTCTCGGTTGAAAACCAAGGGTGCTAGTCACTTATGTGGCGAATGTTCCCTGTGAGGAGGACGTCTGACGAACGCATTTTCCTCGCAGTTTTCTTCCTATATATAAAAAAGTATGCTACTTGGTGTCTGCTTAGTCAACAAAACGATTGTGCCAACCTTGACTGTTGGATTGACATTCAACGTCTGTCGCGTTTCTTCAGTCTCTTCTTCCTCGAGCCGCCAAAGCCAAACCAGCGCCGGCGAGACCGCCTGCTCCCGCCTCCCACGGCTGGTTGTGATCTGCCCCGGCTCCTGTTCGTTCCCGTCCGAGGCCTCACAATCGTCCTCCGCGTTGGTTCGCTTGCCACGGCGCCGCCCAAGACGAATAAGGAGATGACTGTACATGGTGAGGATGACAGTAGGGACCCAGCAACGCACGCAGTAATTTTGTTTTTTCAGGACGGAGAAGGGTATCAACTGGGTTGTGCGGGACCCGTGGCCCGTCTAGCCCAGGCTTTTATTTCATATGTTTAGCACATGACCAGCCCAGTTTGTTTTTTTCCTTTCTGAAAATTGCTAGCCAGCTATTTTGTTTTTTTGTAGAATAGCCAACATAGGCCTACTTTCTTTTCTACGCCCTGCTGGGCCGAAAATATTTCAAAACGAGGAGGGATGCATTTTGCCTAGAAAATCGGCTATAAGTAATAAGAAACGGGCTATACGTAATAATAAATGGGTTGTAAAATGAAAAAAATACAGCAAATAGACAATTAGTTCCAAAATATTGTTTTCTTTCGGATTTTGATATTTTAAATTTCATTGTTTTTGTGCGGGTAAAATATTATTGAATTTAAATTAAGGTATATTTAGATTTAAAATTAATTTGAATCTGGTTAGAAATTTCGGGTTGTATGCTGTTTGGGACAGATTTGGAGGCTGACTTGTGGGTCTACTAGGTTGACGTGTATTTTGGCTTTGTCAACTTAGTCCACAAACGATTGTAGCAGCAGTGACCGTTGGATGTTAATCCAACGGCCATGCTGCTTCTTCCATATCTGATCTCCTTGCTCCAGCCACCCAAACCAGCTCCGGTGGGACTGCTGCTCCCGCCTCCCGTGGCCGGTTGTGCTGCCGCACAGGCCGCACCGCCCCACCCTACTTCATTGCTGGCCAGGCCATTCCTCTACTCACCCACACCTCCTGTTATTTTCCTGCAACAACATCCAGACCAGTAAACCCTCGTACTCCCCACCGTGTGGGCAACCATTGCCGAGTCTTCCCCGGCTCCATGTCGTTCCCTTCCTAGGCACTACTAGGGAAAACCTTATACACAGAACATTAGCAGTAGCGCGGGATAAAAACGCACGCTAGTGCTAATTAGCAGCAACGCGGTATTTAAAACCTCGCTACAGATACAGTTATAGCAGTAGCGCACCCGAGTACAAAAGCGCTACTACTAAAATTCCCACGGCTTAGCCAATAGGCTACACATAGTAGTAGCGATCTACGTGGAACCGCGCTACCGCTAGTTGTTTTGTAGCAGCGCGTTTACGAACAAAGGCGCTACTGCTAATGAAAATTAAATTAAATGGAAAGCAAATAAAAAAGAGAAGGAATAGCAGTAGCGCTTGTTAGGAAACACGCTATAGCTACCGTAGCAGCAGTGCACTTCCTGGAACGCGCTACTGCTTCTTTTAACTTAACCGCGCGGTTCGTTCTTCCCCCACGGCCACTTCCCCCAAATCCCTACTCGTCCGCTGTCGCCCCCCTGCATCGTCGTCGGCCGCCGCGCGCGACCCGTCACTCTCCGCACACCTTCGATGCCGCCCGCGCCCCCGAGCGCGACCTCGACGCCGCCCCCGACCCCGACCTCGACACCCCCCTACATCGCCGCCCTCCGCCGTGCGCCCACCGCCCCGACCCCGTCCGCAACCTCGACGCCGCGTGCCCCTCTCCCTCACTCCGCCGGCGCCAAAGGTGAGCACGCCGTCCTCCTCCTCCCCTACCTCTGCCTAGCTAGGGTTCTTAGGGTTAAATTTCAGAGTTCATCTAATTAGTTAGGGTTCATCAAATTAGATGCTAATTATGGCAGTAGTTGTTAACTAGAATTAGTTTTAGAGTTCATCGAATTAGTTAGGATTAAATTTTAGAGTTCATCAAATTAGTTAGGGTTAAATTTTAGTAAGTGTTTAGTAGAATTAGTTAGAAAATTAATATAACTAGTTGAACTAGTTTATTTTTAGTAAAAACTAGTTTATTTCTAGTAAGTAAATTAATAAACTAGTTGAACTACTTTAGTTGTAGTTGAACTAGTTTAGTAAGTAAATTAATAAAATAGTTGAACTAGTTGAATTAATAGAACCAATGTATTTTTTGTAAGATAATTAATATAACTAGTTGAACTACTTTATTTTTAAAAAGAACTAGTTTTTTTTCTATTTATAGTAAGTTTATATTTAGTAAGAACTAGTTGAATTAATAAAACTAGTTGTACATGTCATATTCGCTCAAATAGGATATGTGGTTGCCCAAGTGGCCGTTCATGTTCAGTTTACACCTCCGAGTGGCCTATGTTTTGTCAGAGTGTTGATTAATTTCCGTTCCGGCAAATTTCAGGCGCTCGATATGTCCTTTTTTAGCAAAGGTCATGCCGTATTTTTCCGTAAATTCTGGCATGACTTGTGCTAGAATATGTAGGAAATATCGAGTGGCCCGGAGTTTCTCAAAAAATAATAATATAATTTAGGTTTTTTAGTACATATATTTAATTGTACAAGTTTAAGCTTTGAATTATGAGTGTAGGAAATGTCGTACTCGGACGACGACAGTCTCCCGGGGGAGTTCAGCTCGTGCCACGACGATCGAGGTATGTGCGACATGTTTGTTGAGCTGGACAAAGATCGGTGCTTCAGGTGTTTTTTTCATAATTAAGCATGACTTCAACTATTTCAACGTCTAATTTTCATCTTTTACAATTCGACTAGGTTATCCCATGCCATGCAAGACCCTATGTCTTGGAGAGGATGGGTTTTGAAGACCATGAAAATTTTCAAACAAAGAAAATACACCTAAGGACCCATCTTGATATCGATTTTGAAGTAAATTTGTACAATTCTCAGAGCGTAACCCATTTTGGTTGCCAAAATTGGGAAGCACTTTGCCAAATGTATGGTTTTTATGAGGGTATGATTGTCACCATGGATCTTGGTGATCCTGACATCGAGCAAGACAATATGGACATTTGGGTCCTTGTTGATACGCTTCCGATTCTACCACAATGTGAGTTTCTCAACCATAGTTATTAACTAATTTATCTTGTTTATTTCAAAATACTTGACAGCTTATTTCCATTGACAACTTATTTTGAATCTTCAAGGAATGTGCAGAAGATGGTAGACAAAACCCACTACACTCATGGCTCTGAATTAACTTATAAGGAGAAAAGTCATCTGATTGCTTATTGTACTTATCTTGAGAATTACAATACCTATTATCGAACTCCTCCAAATTATGGTGAATACGTGCCACCAGTGCACGTGTTGAACCACGATAACTTCTATGGAGATACCCTGGTAAGATTTTTTACTATTACAACATCCATGCATCTTTTGCATAGTTCTAAAACTAGTACATCATTGCTAACTACGAAGTTATTACTATGTTTTTCAACAAAAAATCCCGATGGATTATGTGCCTCATCTGATGTATCAGAATGGTCACCTTGCAGTTCTGAACAAACAGCTAGGTCAATCTAAGGAGCTCACCTGTGCATATCAGATTTCTAAAACCGGTCAACACATGCTAATCAAAGAATGGAAAAAATGTTTGGACATTTGCAAGGAGGTTCTTGGAAGTAACATTAAGCGAAAGACAAGAATTGGGGACAGGAGAATCACCATTCTCCATAATGGAGAGTGAGGGGCTATCTTGTTTTTTTGCTATTTTACCTTAGAGAATATAGTAGGTCCTAAGAGAATGTAGTAGGTCCTATGAGGTACAATATGTTTATTATGTGATACAATGTGTTAGAGTTGATGATGAGGAGTACTTGTGATTACGACTAGTGACCAATTTGCTATGTGATGTCTCATTGATGATGATCTTGAGGAGGTGTTATATGACAATGATGTATTATGATGATAAGTTGTTAATGATATGATGATGATGATTATATTTATTATATCATTGGGTGAAAGAATCGCAGATTAGTTTCAAGTGGATGTCCATCCACTTGAAACTAGTCCATTGTTCTTTCACCCCGTGATGTAATAACTCATTATGATGTAAAAACAATTTCTAAATTCCTGTTGTATGAAAACTTGTGTAAAGGTGTACGAATACAACATGAAATGAAAAAGAAATAAAATACGAAATAATAGTAGCAACGCGGGCAGGGAGAAGCGCTACTACTAATTACTAGTAGCGCTCCTCCGGCAAGTCGCTACTACTAAGTCGATTTAGCAGTAGCGTGGTCGGAGGCACGCTACTGCTATACGTTAGCTGTAGCGCCTTATCAGTAGCAAATCGCCCACCGCTACTGATAGGCCTAAAACCCGCGCTGCTGCTAGGCTTTTCTCTAGTAGTGAGGCCTCGCCGTCGTCCACCGCCATGGTGCTCTCGGCGCGGCCTGGTCAACTTGGTGAACGAACGACATCCATCGACCGTGGACTGTACGCGCAAAATAATGATTCCTCCACCTCACAGTTGGGACCCACCGGAAGGGCCTCTGTATTTCGTGAAAAAAACGTTCCCCCTGCTGACACGTCGGACCCACCAGCTATATATTCGCACGCAAGGAAGTGCCTCCTTATTACGCACAAAAAAATGAATACCCCCCTGCTAGATGGGACCCACCATAGTGGGAGGATGACTTGTGGGGCAACAAAGTTGACGGGGACGGAGGGCTTTGTCAACTTAGTCAATATGAACGATTATACCTCCAGTGACCGTACGATGTCCATCCAACGGCCGTAGTGCTTCTTCAACCTCTGGTCTTTTTGCTCCAGCCGCCCAAAGCAGCGCCGGTCGGGCCGCATGCTCCTGCCTCCCGTGGCCGGCTGTGCTGCCGCGGAGGCCTCACCGCCCCTACTATTCCCACCGCTGGCCAGGCCCTGCGGCGACGGCGGCCTCACACCGCAGCTGAACCAGTGAACCCTCGTACTCCTCTCTGCGCGGGCTTCCACTGCCGTGTCTTCCCCGGTTCCGCGTCGTCCCCTTCATAGGCCTCGCCGTCGTCCACCGCCGTGGTGCTCTCCGCGCGGCGTGGTCAACATGGTCAAGGAATGACTTCCATCAGAAGAGTACTATACGTGGAGAGGCTGACAGCTGGGTCCATGGCCACAGCCCAGTTTTTTTGTGATTTGCCAAGTAAGTCGCTTTGTCAGGCCTGTTGGGCTGCAAATCTTTCAAGACGAGGAGAGCTTTGATTCGACTGGCCGAGAAAATGGCCCATCAGTAATGAGACATGGGCTGTACATTTTTAAAACACATCAACCCGACAATTAGTTTCAAATATCTTTTTTTTCATTTCAGGATTTTAAATTACGTTAATTTTTATGTGTGGAGAATTTGTTGGATTTTATATTGATATACATTTATTTTTAAAATCAGTTTGAATGTGAGTCGAAATTTCGGGATTAAAAACAGTTTGGACCGCATCGAAATATGCAAAATTTCGTATAATTTTTTAACTGTGGCCACAATTTGGGCTGTAATGCTAACGAAAAGAATATGGTCTCCAAAAAAAACCTTAAGAATTAGCAAATGGGCTGAAAATTATTAGAAATAATGGCAGATGGGTTGTATGCTGTTTTCCACAGATTTGAGGCTTTCCTAAAAAAAAGGTTGATGCACAAGCAGTGACTGTTGCTTCAGTCTCTACTCTTCATGCTCCAGCCGCTCAAACAAGCGCCAGCGGGACTGCCTGCTCCCTCCTCCCCGCGGCCAGCTGTGCTGCCGCGTAGGCCTCACCGCCCCGCCGTACTCCCATCGGTGGCCTAGCCATCCCTCTACGCACCCACGCCTGCTGTTATTCTCCAGCGACGGCAGACGAACTAGTAAACCCTCGTACAGTCATACTCCCCTCCGCGTGGGAAACAACTGTCGAGTCTTCCCTGCCTCCTGTCGTCCCCTTCCTAGGCCTCGCCGTCGTCCACCGCCCTAGTGCTCTCGGCGCGGCCTAGTCAACGTGGTCAATGACTGACATGCATCTGAAGTGGATTGTACATGGAGAGGCCGACAGCTGGGTCCACGCCCGCACACAAGGAAATGCCTCCTTATTACGTGCAAAATAATGATTCCTCCACCTGACATCAGGGACCCACCGAAAGGGCCTTTGTATTTCGCAAAAAAACGTTACCGCCGCTAACAGCTCGGACCCACCAGCTATATCTTCGCACGCAAGGAAGTGCCTCCTTATTATGCACACAAAAATGAATACTCCCCCTGTTAGCTGGGACCCAGTATAGTGGCAGGCTGACTTGTGGGCCTACTAAGTTGACGGGGATGGAGGGCTTTGTCAACATAGTCAATATGCACGATTCTAGCTCTAGTGACCGTACGATGTCCATCCAACGGCCGTAGTGCTTCTTCAACCTCTGGTCTTCTTGCTCCAGCCGCCCAAACCAGCGCCGGTCGTGCCTCGTGCTCCTACCTCCCGTGGCCGGCTGCGATGCGGCGGAGGCCTCACCGCACCCATCTACTCCCACCGCTGGCCAGGCCATCCCTCTACTCACCCACACCCCATGTTACTCTGCGGCGACGGCAGCCTTACACCGCAGCGAACCAGTGCCCTCGTGCTCCTCTACGCGTGGGCATCCACTGCCGCGTCTTCCCCGACTCCGCGTCGTCCCCTTCCTAGGCCTCGCCATCGTCCACCGCCCTGGTGCTCTCGGCACGACGTGGTCAACGTGGTCAAGGAACGGCTTCCATCGGACGTGGAATGTACGTGGAGAGGCTGACAGCTGGGTCCACGGCCGCAGCAAGGAAGTGCCTCCTTATTACGTGCAAAATAATTATTCCTCCACCGGACGGGCCACCATATTTCGCCCCCTGACTGCTGGGACCCACCAGCTACATCTTCGCACATAAGGAAGTGCCTGACAGTCGGGAGCCACCTCGTCAAAGCGTATGTAGCGTTGTCATTCTCATCGTGAACGTGTACGTACATATATGCTGGTGGATGTAGAGGCGCGCACGTGTCGTCGTAGAGGCGGCCAGGGTGCATGAAAGAAAATATGGCCACGTATGTGTACATACGGGCGGGGTCTCGAACGCCTACTCATGCATACATACAGCGAGGGCTCATTGACATGGCTGGGTCGGAACAGAGAAACATCGTCATCGTCGTGTTCATGGGGAGGCAACAGAATACGTCGTGTTCATGGGGAGGGAACGGAACACGTGGGAGCCAACCAGCTGGGTCGAAACGGAATGCGAGGTCGTGTTCATTGGGAGGGCTTGGATGGAACATGCGATGGAAACGACGCCTGGCGTACCGCACAACGGAGGAAACGAACCTCCTATGTTCGGAACGGGGTCCTGTTGATCGGGAGGGGTCTGGCGTACCGCAAAACGGAGGAAACGGACCTCCTACGGTTGAAACGGGGGTCCTGTTGATCGGGAGGGGTGTGGCGTAGCGCAAAACGGACGAGACGGACTTGTGTTGGAGGGCTACAGTCGAAACGGGGGTCCTGTTCATCGGGAGGGGTGTGGCGTACCGCAAAACGGGACTCCACGGGATACTGCTCATATCCACCGTCGACCCCCTCCAGCCTCCACGAGCTACTGTTCATCCACCGTCGACCTCGTCCAGCCTCCACCTGCGACTGTTCATCCATGGGCTCCTATTCATCCATCCTCCACCGCGCGCTACTCCACCGGCTACTGTTCAACCAGCCTTCTCCACAGGCTCCTATTCAACCACCACTCCACGGGCTACTGTTCATCCTACCCTCCACCATCTTCTGTTCATCCTGCCCTCCACGGGGTGGTCCTGTTCATCCAGCCCTCCACGGGGTCCTGTTCATCCAGCCCCAACCGGCTCGATCGATCGGGGTCCTGTTCAACCCGAGGCAACACCACGAGGTCCCGTTCATCCACCCCCACCGGGAACTGTTCATCCAACCCCCACCCACCCCCCGCAACGCTCACCATTCATCTAGAGGCAGCATCAATCGGCTTCAGTTAGCAGCAGTAGCGAAGGAATCACTCGATCGGGTTTAGTTAACAGCCATCGATCGATAGCTCGGGTTCAGTAATGCGTAGCCTGTAGTGCAATCGCTTGGGTTCAGTTAGAGCCAACGCCTCACACACACACACGTACGTGAAAGAGAGAAACGCGCATCGCTCGGCCCCCGACCTCCCACCGTAACCCGGAACTCCTCGGAATTTTCCTCGCCCTCGCTTCTACCACGGTTTTTTCCGTCATGGACGGCCCAAAGAATGACATGCAGCTGCGTCTCCGGCCCGCCCAGGAGGAAAAGCCCATTTTCTGTCATGATTTTTGTCATAGAAGTAGGAGCCCACCACATCTATGATGATACCGGGTTTTGTCACAATTATCGTCATAGAAGTGTCATATGTATGACAGGAAAAAATTCGTTCGGCCCAAAATGTCACAGATGTGTCTTTTTTTGTAGTGATAGAAATTTCTTCTCTCAAAAGAATTTAAGTGAAGCAAGAGAGAATTTCTTAAAAAATTTACTAACTCCCAAATAAATCTAAGTGAATCATGAGATCATTTCTTCAAAAATACTAAAGCACACTATGCTCAAAAAGATATAAGTGAAGCACTAGAGCAATTCCATAGCTCATAAAGATTTAAGTGAAGCATAGAGAGAAATTCTAACAAATCATGGCATAATTTTGGCTCTCTCAAATAAGTGTGTCCAGCAAGGATTCATGACTAAAAACACAAAGCAAAACAATCAAAGACTCATATCATACAAGTCGCTCCTAGCAAAACTCATAATATGTGACGAATAAAAATATAGTTTGAAGTAAAATATCGATGTTTGTTAGAAGAAAGAGGGGATGCCACTCGGGGGCATCCCCAAGCTTAGTTGGTTGACACTTCTTGAATATTATCTTGGGGTTCCATGGGAATCCCCAGGCTTAGCCTTTTGCTCATCCTTATTCCTTCATCCATCGTAAAATCACCCAAAACATGAAAATATGTTGGATCATAATCAAATTCAATAATATAGCTATCATATAAAATTTTCTCTTCACGATCCACATGCATAAAAGTTTTATGATCTTCCATGAATGTGGGATTAACATCAACTAAAATCATGACCTCTCCAATCCCACTTTCATAAAAAAATTCATAAGATTGAACACACTCCAAATATGAGATATTATTTTAACCTAAAGTTGACACTCTTGCAAACGCACTTTCAAAATTGTTGCAAATAATGTAGTCATCACGAGGCTTAAATAAAATGTCAAGATCATAACAAGAATCATCCAATCATGATCATTGCAACAAATAGTGGTCATAGCAAAATTAGCATCCCCAAGCTTGGGGTTTTGCATATTATTAGCACAATTGACATTAATAGAATTTATAGTAAAATCATTGTAGTCTTGCTTTTTATTCTACGAGCTATCATGAATCACTTCATAAATTTCTTCATCACAATTTCAGATTCACTGATTTGTTTTGAGCTAAATGACCCTAAAATTGAAAAGCACTACAGATGAACTCTAAAAAGGTTGAAGTTTGGCATGGTATCATCATTTCACCCACATAGCATGTGCAAAAAAGTAGAGAGGGTTATGGCAAAAACTGGATGCACTTCATGTACAAACTAGCCAATCTCTTTCGAAGTATCAGGGTTTCAGACGGAAACTCATCTGTTACAAAGGCACTTCATTTTTTTAAACTTATTACATCTCCATACTTTTTGTGCATTTAATATGCACTATTCAAAGCCACTCCATCAACTTTCAACCCTTTTTCTGACATCATTTTCTATTTTTCATGAATTTACTCATTTGTTTTGAGCTAAATGACCCTGAAATTGAAAAGCACTACAAATGAACTCTGAAAAGGTTGAAACTTCGCATGGTATCATCATTTCACCCACATAGCATGTGCAAAGAAGTAGAGAGGGTTACGGCAAAAAACTGGACGCACTTCGTGTACAAACCGGGCAATCTCTTTCGAAGTATCAGGGTTTCGGATGAAAACTCATCTGTTACAAAGGCACTTCATTTTTTAAAGTTATTCAAACTCCAGACTTTTTGTGCGTTCAGTATGTACCATTCAAAGCCACTTCATCAACTTTCAACCCTTTCTGACATCATTTGCTAATTTTCACACATTTACTGATTTGTTTTGAGCTAAATGACCCAGAAATTGAAAAGCACTACAAATGACTCTGAAAAGGTTGAAACTTGGCATGGTATCATCATTTCACCCACATATCATGTGCAAAAAAGTAGAGACGGTTACGGCAAAGACTGAATGCACTTCGTGTACAAACTGGACAATCTCTTTCGAAGTATCAGGGTTTCAGACGAAAACTCATCTGTTACAAAGGCACTTCATTTTTTTAAACTTATTACAACTGCAGTCTTTTTGTGCGTTCTGTATGCACCATTAAAATCCACATCATCAACTTTCAACCCTTTTCTGACATCATTTGCTATTTTTCATGCATTTACTGATTTTTTGAGCTAAATGACCCTGAAATTGAAAAGAACTACATATTGCCAATTTGAATATAATGATAAAACGCACTAATATTAAACATAAGAAAAATGAATCACTGAAAATCTATTTCTAAAGTGAAGTTATTCACAAACTAGTGATTCACACAAATTTCAAATAATTCAAATTTAAACTATTAAAATTTGAAAACTATTGGAACTAATAGAAAGTTTGTAAATTTTTGTACGTAAAGCAAAAATATTCACACAGAAACGCTAAATACAGCAAAAAAGAACTCACAAATAAATAAAATAAAATAAATAAAGGAAAAAGGAAAAAAAGAAAAGAAAAAACCTACCTACTAGGCCACGGCAGGCTGCATACGACTAGAACCCAGCCTGTAGATGGGCCAGGATGCAGGCCCGCAAGGACTAGACTATGTTTAGGCCCGCGGCTGGGTTTATAAACCAGTGTGGCTGCCCTTCACTTGGCAAGGTTGGACTAAACTATGTGCACCGCGGGGTGGCAGCGCACCCCCTTTAGTACCGGTCGTGGCTCCAAACTAGTGATAAATCACACTAATATTAAACATAAGAAAAAAGAATCACTAGAAAATCTATTTTTAATGTTAAGTTATTCACAAACTAGTGATTCACACAAATTTCAAATAATTCAAATTTAAATTATTCAAATTTGAAAACTACTAGCACTAACAGAAAGTTTGTAATTTTTTGTACCTAAAGCAAAAATATTCACAAAGAAACTCTAAATACAACACAAAAGAATTAGAAATAAATAAAAGAAAATAATTAAAGCAGAAAAGAAAAATTACATAAAAAACAACTTTGCGCGCTGCCTAGTGGGCCTACATGGCCTTGGTCCCGGATGCGGGCTCGTAAGGCCCAGCAGGCCCAAAGGACAGCATGGCAAAGTTAGGCCCAGAAGCCTGCTATAGAGAGGAGCTCGAGAGAGCTACCGCACTAGGGCTTATAAATCAGTGTGGATGCCCCTCAGCTAGCGAGGTGGGACTAAACTTACCGCACCGCACCTGCGCCAGCGCACCCCTTTAGTATCGGGTCATGGCTCCAACCGGTACTAAATGGGGGTCTTTAGTACCCGTTGCCGCCACGACCCAGTACTAAAGGGGTCGCTTCCCGCCGTTTGGCCTGGCAAAATTTTAAATTTAGTATCGGTTGGTGGCTCCAACTGGTGCTAAAGGCCCCTATATATATAGCACTTACGAAAATTTCAGTTAGTTTTTTCTTCATCTGCTTCGTCGTCGCGCCCGTCCCCGTCGCGCACGCCCGTCCCCGTCCCCTTCGCCGTCGCCGTCCCCGTCCTGCGCGCCCATCCCCGCCCCCATCGCTGCACGCGCCCATCCCTGTCATCGATCATGCGCGCGCCGCCCCCGGCACGTCCCCACACGTCGCTGCCCCGGCCCGTCCCTGTCGCTGCCCCAGCCCGTCGCCGCCCCGCGTCGCGTCGCATCGCTGGCCGTCGCGCCGCTTTGAGAGCGCCCCCTGCCGCGCCATGGCGGCGCACACACAGTACACACAGAGACAGATTTTTCTTAATTATTTTCTATTTTTTAGTTTTTTATACTTTTAGTTTATATAAATGTTAGATTGATGTCCATTGTTAGATGATTATATATATAGAAATCTTAGATATTAATTTCAAATATTAGATGAATTAGATAGAAATGTTAGTTATTAATGTCGAATGTTAGATGAATTAGCTAGATATTAATGTTACATGAGTTAGTTTTTTAATACTTTTAGTTATAGATGAATTAGATATATTAATGTTAGATAATTAGGTATATTAAATTTAGGTACATGAGATTTGATGATCTAATGAAAATTTTACTATAGAACTAGTTTATTTTTATTAAAAAAATTAATAGAACTAGTTTATTTTTAGTAAGTGCTTAGTTGAATTAGTTAAATTAATAGAACTAGTTGAATTAATAGAACTTCTTGAACTAATAGAACTAGTTGAATTAGTTGAATAAATAGAACTAGTAAGTGTTTATCAATTAATGTTTCAACTATGAACATACGAAATGTCTGACGATGAAAAGGATTTCGGTATGTGCGAACACTACGAAGACGAGCGCGGCCTGTGCGATAGAAATTTTCTAGTTAATGGTAGGCGCTTCAGCATCAAGCTGGATGAGACCTTCGAAGTGGATACAGTAAGTCACAACGACAAGTCTTTTTTCATAATTAAGCATGACTTATGCTTCATTTTCTTCAACTTATAATTTTAATTGTTTTACTATTATACTAGCGTATCCCCTTCCAAGCAAGAATTTTTATCTTGGATAAGATTGGTTTCAGTCATACGAAAACTATGGAGGTAAAGAGAGTTTACTTGAAGACCGAGCATGGTCATAATTTCTACGTAAAATTATACAATGCAGACACCTACACCTATTTTGAATGCAGAACTCGGCAAGCACTATGCAAGGCTTATGCATTTGAGCCTGATATGGTTATCACCTTTGATATTCATCTGAAAGATCATATTTAAGGTAATATCGACATCTGGGTCGATGTGCAGACGCCTCCAGTTCTACCATTATGTGAGTTCCTCAACCATATTTATGCCTTCGATATTGTTTATTCAAAAATAGTATACAACTAATTAGTATTGACAACTTATTTCCATTCAAGCCAACATGTCCGGCGCTTGGTAGACAGGACCGTCCACTATCCCAGGGCTAAACTAAACTACGAGGAGATAAGTCACTATGCTTCATGGCTTGAGGATCTTGATGCTATCAAGAGAAATTATTTTCCTGGACTTGAAAATCTTAGTACTCAAAACGTGCGACCAATAGTGTTCGTATTGAACTACAATCACATCTACTTAAGAAAGATGGTAAGATTTTAACTATTTGTCCTCAGTGCATCTTTTGCATACATTATTTTTCAAGCTAAACTTCATTGCTAAGTATGCTACTATACGATGTTCTTCAACAAGTCTCCCGATTATAGTTGTGCCTCAGCGGATCGAGATTAAACACTACTGCAGGATGCTCCTAACGCGACACTACGATCAGAGACCCTTCAACGAAACTGTTTGCAATGCCATAATCGCAGACAGTGGTGTAAAAACTATCCAAAAAGGCACAAAATGTTTGCGACGGAGGATGCATCAAACACGGTTCAGATTTTAGTTACGTGTGCAATGAAGGGCATATGGTTCATCTCAATTAACTGTTTGCGATGAGGAGGAACAAAAGAAATGGGCAGCCATATGAAGGTGTGTGCGATGTACATCATATGGTTCACTCGGATGAACTGTTTGTGATTAGGCAACACAATGGAAATGGTAGCCAGATCAAAGGTGTGTGCGATATACGTCATGCGGTTCACTCTGATGAACTATTTGCGTTGAGACATGAGAACAGAAATGGTTCAAATGAATAAGATATGTGTGATACGCGGCAAAAAGGTTTGTAATCAGAAATGTGTGTGAATACCGATAATAACATAGACGATTACTGCTAATAAGAGCTGTGTGTTGTGCGATGGGATTGCATACAGAACAAAAGTATTAAATAAAAGCATTATATATATATAGGGTCGCGCTATTCGTCACCTTGGGTGAGAAATAGTTATTCTTCACCCCCTCTCTATTTTAACATCAATGCACCGTATTTTCACGTTTCGTAAATTTTGTCTTATTTCATACATAAAAATAGAACATAAGAAAATATGTAGTCACCTAAAAATTATTTAATGTTACGTAAAATTACGAATGTAAAAACATAGTGTAAAACATACATAAAATGTGATTTTTCTGGTCTTATAATTTATATTTTTTATACCAAATTTTACATATTAAATAAAAATGCATGTAACTATTTATATTCTAAATGTAATTTATTTAGGAAGCGATCGTAAGATTACCTCGGGTGAAGAATAACATATTCTGCACCCTGAGTGATGAATAGTAACACTATATATAAATATATATATACACACACATATTTATTAAGTACCTGTTTGCATAACCAAATTAAACATCCACTTACATAGGTGGCACAATCATGGCATTTGCACACACCAATGTAAACTATTGCACGCATAATTACATAGGTGGCTACTACACACATGATGTTTTCACACACCAATAAAGTAAATTATATATTACATGCATGATTAACTAGCATAAACGATCATCTGATCATCATCTACTTCTTGTGACACTTGCTCTGCTTGTGGCTCAATCCGGGCTCGTCGATTTTGGTAATGAGGCACTTCCTCATCTCAACAATCCACCTGTGCATCTCGTAGCATGTGTAAACGCTCTTGGCCGCAAACCTGATGTGAGGCTCATCCAGTTGCCGCATCCAGGCCCCATGCCAGGATACAGGACTTGTTCTCTGGGCATCCTGCTTCATCTTTTCATAGTAGGGGTCGATGATGGCCGAGGCGAGTTCGACCAAGGAGTCCTTCTTCGTGCTGTCCCAGACCCTGTAGTGGTCACGGATTTAGACAAGGTTCTTGCAGGCCAAGCCCGTAACACTGAGCGCTTTTACATCGTTGGTGGTTTCCACCATGGAGAACTTGTAGTCAGTGCTGTTGACAAACCTGTTGAAACGGTCGCAAGGCTCTGTGGCCATGCAGTAGTGGTAGATGAGTACATGATGGTGCATGCACAACTAGGTTACGGGAACCTTCTGATCTATGCCGGGACGACTGGCGGTGAACTGGAGGTCGATGCTGACCACCTTGTACTTGTCTCCAGCAAGCAAATGCTCAACGTTGTTGATGTAGTCATCCACCACGACCTGGTTGATGGTGTACACCACCTAGAGATCCATCTCCGTCGCGTGGGTCTCCACTCTATGCTCGCCGAACTCCATTGTAGTGCCGCTAGACATCCCCTCTCAATGTGTCGTCATGGGTGTGCTTGTTGTATTGTGGGGCGCGATCGAATGGTTGAACAGACTAAGGTTATAATGGCCGCGGGAATTAAATGGGATGCTGAACGGCCAGGAATATCGGCAGGCCCTGATGGCAGTTTTGATTTGCAGCGCGTAACTCCATCGTGTCGCACGTAACTGCAACGCGTGGGAACGCGCGTGGCGCAACCGCATGCATACGGGGGCCCTGACGTGATCGTGCGCACGCCCAACCGTTGGCAGAGCGCGCACGGAGGGACGCGAGCAGAGCGCTCCGCGGTCGCCTGAGCGGTGAGCAACCATATATATATATATATATATATATATATATATATATATATATATATATATATATATATATATATATATATATATATATATATATATATAGCAGTTGAACATGCAAGGAAAAGCTGTCCACAAGCCGAGCTCACCGACAAACGCGAGCAGAGCGCACCGCGGCACCTAACGGCGGGATAGACCTTCATTCAAGCCAATCAAAATAAGACTAGAACGGACATGTCTGTATTGAGCAAAGGGATCGCACATTTCTGTATTGACTGGAACAAGAATGCAATTGCAAAATAAGAATTAAGGCCATGATGATGCGATCGTAGTGGTGGTTACACGATGCAAGAAGAAATATGCATCCATCAATGTACGACCTCCTCCTGCTCCTCAACTCAGTGCGCCAGCCGGGCCACCGACTGGCGGCTAAGGAGCGGCGGCTTTTGTGGCGAGGTCAAGGTCCTTCTCAACAAAGGCATCTAGGGCTTCCAGCCGGTTGAAGAAAGCCAACGTCGTAGCATCCTCACTGGCCTTGTAGATATCTATCTACACGATTCACTTGTACACATGGATGTGTAGGTCGACGGTTTCTTGTAGGGCGAGGCGGCTCACGGCGAGTGCGACCTCCAGGTGGACATTCTTCGTGGCGTCGGTGGGAAGTCGCAGGGCCACCAGTGCTAGAAAGAGGTTCCGACCATGGAGGCCGATTAGGGTGGCAGGCAATGAGGAGCCCAGGCACGCGGGCTGGATGAGTACAGCGATGTCGTCCGCAAGCTTCTTGATGACGGCGAACCTGTTGGTGGTGCGAATGATCATTTGGTCCAACTGAGAGCCATAGCTGGTGTCGACGGCGGTCATCCACCAGCCGGTCGCCAACACCGTCTGGAGACGATCCACGGTGCCGTGTCGCAGGCCGGCGTCGTTGGCCATCTGGCACAGCCGCTGACTGCTCGCGCGCATCGTCACCATGGGTCTGGAGTGGGCACTTTTGCGCTATTAGTGTAGGTGGGCAAATGCTTAGGTGTGTACGATGTGGTAGATGCATTGGAATAGAGGGGCGCCTTTATATGAGTGCAAACTGAGTTGCATTCACATCATGCTGCCTCTTTTCCCGGTCGTCCCATTACTTCCCTCATGCATTCACACGATGCTAATTGAAGGAGGATGCATCATTGGTCGTTCAACATTTCAGGAGCAGCTACCCTCTCCCTCGTCTGCATTGAAGCCGTATCAGGAACTGCGCCGTCCACTGTCAAATCGAAAAGTACTGCGTCGCCCGCTGCACGCCTAGCTAAACACGCCTCCTCACATCCATCTATGCTTAATTACTGGATTTTTGTTGCAAAACTTAGATACTGCTATTGATTTTTAGCTTCATATTTTGACAAATCGCAGTGTTACAAGGTTGGCAAATGGCAATGTTACTAGATCAACAAATGTCAATCTTTCTAGTTTGACAAATGGAAACATACCTAATATGACAGATGCAAATCGCACCAAATTGTTTGTAAGAGGTTAACACAGGTCATCCAAAAGAATCGTTTGTGTTCAAGAGATGCACAAATCCTTCTCTCACTTTGCATACAGGTGTTCTATCTGAAACCATCATCCTTGTTGTGAGAAGCTCTGGATTGTGAGAAGCACATACCCAAACAAGTCCCAAATGGGACAAAAAATTTACCACGTCATGTTGATGCCGCTCCATGATAGCGTGCCAAGTTTCATGAATTTCAGATGAGTTTTGGATTTACTAGAATTTGAAAACCAGGCATATCAATGTTTGCGGCCGAGTGATGTTGGCAGTGTCGTGGGTGTCGTGCGACATATGCCAAAGGATGGTTTATCATGGAGGGTGCTAATAATACATCGTCGGTGCTAGGAAACGGGATAAGGTGCAAGCATGCACGCCGACGAATCTTAGCCAGGTTCCGGGCTCTCCTAGGATATAACACCCCTAGTCCTGCTCTGCAGGGTATTCACATGATCACTCAAGCAACAATGTTGGCTACAAGTTTGCTCCTTGAGCTGTTTCTCTAGAGGGGGAAGAAGACCAAGGCTAGCCCTAGCTTCCTCTCTCTATATGTGTGGGTGAAATGAACTAAGGTCTAAACCCTTTGCATGCATGCCCTGGGGGTTTATATAGGCCTACCTCTAGGGGTACAAAGGTAATCTGGCCTGGTATTGGCCCCGTCTGTCAGTGTCTACGGTCGCCAACCGCTAGGGCCCACTGCCTGGTGGGCTCTGTTGGCTGTCTCGTACTTGGCCGACAGGCCGTTCATGCCTCTTGCGGTTCTGGCCGGCTACTCAGCACTGTAGCGATGCTGGTAACGATGCATGCTTTGTCGAGGGAGGCGTGGCTACAGTACCACCGCCTGGCGGGCGATCATTGTAGCCATTCCGCATCTCTTCTGATTAATGGCGCACGAACTTTAAGGAGAGGAGGGCCGCCTGGTCAGGGGCCGGCCTCTCCTCGAGCCGACTGGTCTGGGTTCGCCGCCCTCTGGCTCCTCGCGGACAGGTAGAGCTCACCGCCTGTGGGCCGTACCGACAGTCAATCTGTAGTGGGAGCATGGCCTTCTCTACCATGGGTGACGTCACGGGCCGCATGGGAACAGTGCCACACCGGGCGGGGGACGTCTGCCCCGTACGATGCATTGTGGCCACGCTTGGCCTTGGATTCGAGGGTGGCTGACAGGACTGTAACCACGCCCCGTCTCATTATCATAATGTGGTGCAAACTTTGAGGGTGCTTGGGGCCGCTTGCTAAGGGCCGACCTTTCCAAAGGCCGCCCGCTAGGAGTCGGCCCACTTTGAGGCTGCCCTTTGGGCCTTGCCATCTTCTGGTAGCCAGCCGCTCGGACCAGCCGGCTGTGAGAAGGCGGCGCTTCGGTCTTTGATTCTTGAGGGGCGCAGCCAGCCCCGATGTCTTGAAACGCCATGGGGAGCTGTTGAGGCTACCTATGGCTAATTACTCCGACAGTAGTCCCCGATGCTGGTGGGGCGTCGTGGCTGAAAGAGGCGAGGAGCCTCTGCAGCTTCCTACCCCGAGTGCTTCATTGATCTTGCTTCATCCATGTTTCAGAACGCCGACTGCTAGGAGCCGGACAGGACCAGGCGGGCCGCCTGGTGGTTTTTAAAATGTCTTGGCGGGAGATGGGTGGCGTGCCGCCCTGGTACCATCCTGGCCACCTGCCAGCTGCACGCCATGCGTCGCCAGCCGGCCAGGCCACCTGCCAACCCACGTGCGCGATGGGACATTGCAACAGGCCGGGGCCCACCACTACTGGGCCTCGGCACGCTGATAATCCCCAAGTGTAGGGAATCATCGTAGCAATTTCCAAAGCTGGAAGTGATAAGTATGCAGTGTCGAACCCACAAGGAGCTAAAGGTAAGATCAATATTCTCTCAAGCCCTATCTGCCACTGATACAACTCTACATACACCGAACGTTTGCTTCCAACTAGAAACGAGAAATAAAACTACGTTGTGGGTATGAAGAGGATAACCTTGCATGATATCGAAGAGCTAAAATATGAAAGAAGTTGTTGTTATCATAAAGTTAAAATATATCAATTAATATTATAAATAGCGAGTATGGAATAATGGTGGATCGGTGTGCGGAATTGTCCTAGGCAATTGTTAACAAGATCGGTAATCACTATTGCAGTTTCATATGAGGGAGAGGCATAAGCTAACATACTTTCTCTACTTGGATCATATGCACTTATGATTGGAACTCTAGCAAGCATCCGCAACTACTAAAGATCATTAAGGTAAAACCCAGCCATAGCATTAAAGCATCAAGTCCTCTTTATTCCCATACGCAACAACCCCCTTACACGGGTTTGTGTTTCAGTCACTCACCAACCCACTATAAGAGAATCATGAACGTATTCCAACACCCTACAGAGGGAATCCCTCATGCTTGCACAACACGGAGGGCACCATAGGACAGCACCAAAGTAAAGCATACAACTCATACCAATCTAGATCATCAATCAACCCAAAGACAAAAGATATATACTAAAAACATCATAGGATGGCAACACATCATTGGATAATAATATGTGGCATAAAGCACCATGTTCATGTAGGGATTATAGCGGGGTGCGGGAGAGTGGACCGCGTAAAAGAGATGAGGGTGATGATGATGATGGTGATGTTGATGAAGACGATCACCGCGGCGATGATTCCCCTCCCGATGGCACTCCGGTGCCACCAAGAGAGAGGAGGGGAGGTTCTCCCCCTTGTGCTTCCTCCTCCATGACCTCCCCCCTAGATGGGGAGAGGTTATCGCTCCGGTCATTGTCCGTAATGTTGATGATGGCCCCTCTGGGATCCTCCTCCATGCCCTCCGATGAAGATGGCCCCCTCCAGCAGGGTGCTAGAGAGGGCCTAGATTGGTTTTCGGGGGCTCCGAAGGCTTCTGGCGGCGGAACTCCTGATCTAGGTTAATTTTCCGAGGTTTCTGTATTTATAGGATTTTTTGGTGTCGGACTCTCCTGGCCCAACTCTTTTACTCTGGGGTCTTCTTTTGGTCCATAAAAAATCGTCAAAAATTGGCACATCAATTGGACTCCGTTTGATATTCCTTTTCTGTAAAACTCAAAAACAAGGGAAAAACAGAAACTGGCGCTGGGATCTAGGTTAATAGGTTAGTCCCAAAAACCATATAAAATAGCATATAAAACATCCAAGGTTGATAATATCATAGAATGAATACTTCATAAATTATAGGTACGTTGGAGACGTATCAACATCCCCAAGCTTAATTCCTGCTCGTCCTCGAGCAGGTAAATGCTTAAAGAAATAATTTATGAAATGTGAATGCTAGCAAGTGCATAAGTTTCATCAATGATAGTTCCAATCACTTTTTCTAGCATCATTATATATCATAACAGTACCTCATTTTCATAAAACTTATCATGATCAAGTAACAAGCTATTCAAATGTTAAATTATAGATCATAAACTCTCTTGAAACTAACGAACTATATTCTCAGTCATCAAACAATTGCAATTCATCTTATTTTCAAGAAGGGTCTATGTCAGATATTTGATTTAGCAAACTACACATACTCAACTATCATTTAGTCTTTCACAATTGCTAACACTCACGTGATATTTATGGGTTCAAAGTTTTAATTGGACACATAGAAAGATAGGGGCTTATAGATTCGCCTCCCAACTTTTACCTCAAGGGTAATGTCAACAATAATAGTTCACGATAACTTACATAAGGTAGAAGATAAAAGTAAAAGATAGGCCCTTCGCAGAGGGAAGCAGAGGTTGTCATGCGCTTTTATGGTTGGATGCACAAAATCTTAATGCAAAAGATCTTACTCAATCCATGGGTAGGTATGTTCTACTCTCATGGCAAAACAAGTTTAAGGAATGTTTGGAAGCACAAGTAGTATCTCTACTTGGTGCATAGAATTTGGCTAGCATCAGGGGGAAAAGCAAGCTCAACATGTTGGATGATCCAAGACAATATACTTTATTTCAGATATAGGAAAACATAACCCATTACGTTGTCTTCCTTGTCCAATATCAACCTTTTAGCATGTCATATTTTAATGAGTGCTCACAATTAGAAAAGATGTCCAAGATAGTATATTTATATGTGAAATCCCTCTTCCTTCAATCTTCTTTCATGAATTGTTCAAGTGACCATTCTACGTTTGCTAACTTTCAATAAGTTGACTACCTATACTTATTATATGTGAAGTAATTACTCCCCATGGTATAAGCATATGAAACATATATAAATTCAGATTTATGATATTCAATTATTCAACCATTTACTCATAGGATATACGTGAAGCACATGAGTAAATGACAAGCTACTCCTAAAGATAATAGTGAAGGACACTGAGTAATCAAATAATTAACTAGCCATGGGAGGATTCTTTTTAATTTAATAATTCAGATCCAATGATTTTATTAAAATATCAAGTAAAATTGAAAATACGCTCCAAGCAAAACACATATCTTGTGACGAATAAAAATATAGCTCCGAGTAAGGTATACCAATAGTTTTGAAGACGAAAGAGGGGATGCCTTCCGGGGCATCCCCAAGCTTAGGCGCTTGAGTCTTCCTTGAATATTACCTTGGGGTTCCTTGGGCATCCCCAATCTTAGGGTCTTTCCACTCCTTATTCTCCTCATATCGATATCTCACCCAAAGCTTGAAAACTTCAATCACACAAAACTTAACGGAACTTCGTGAGATAGGTTAGTTTAATAAAGAGTAAACCATTCACTTTGGTACTGTCAAAGACAAGGTTCATAATAGTTCTCACACAATTCCTACTGTACCATATCATTTCTACGATTTATATTGAGAAATATAAGCCATAGAAACTGGAAAACAAGCAAACTATGCAATGAAAACAGAATCTGTCAGAAACAGAACAGTCTGTAATGATCTGAACACCAGCCATACTTCTGCTACTCAACAAATTAAGAAATAAATTATTGGACGTGATAATTTGTCTATTAATCTTCTGCAAAAAGAATCAGCACCAAATTACTCTTCTGTAAAAAATGGCAGCTAATGTCGTGAGCGCATAGTTTCTGTTTTTTACAGCAAGATCACATTAACTTTCACCCAAGTCTTTCCAAAGGTCTTACTTGGCACTTTATTGAAACAAAAGCTATAAAACATGATTACAACAGTAGCTTAATAATGAGAACACACAATAGAGTAAGGATAAATATTGGGTTGTCTCCCACCAAGCGTTTTTCTTTAATGCCTTTTAGCTAGGCATGATGATTTCAATGATGCTCACATAAAAGATAAGAATTGAAACATAAAGAGAGCATCATGAAGAATATGACTAGCATATATAAATCTAACGCACTTCCTATGCCTAGGGATTTTGTGAGCACACAATTTATGGGAACAAGAATTAACTAGCATAGGAAGGCAAAACAAATATAACTTCAAAACTTTAAGCACATAGAGAGGAAACTTGATATTATTGCAACTCCTACAAGCATGTATTCCTACCTCATAATAATTTTCAGTAGCATCATGAATGAGGTCAACAATATAACCATATAAAGCATTCCGTTCATGATCTATGAGCATAGAAATTTTTCTACTCTCCATAGAAGCAAAATTCTTCTCATTCGGAATAGCGGGATCACTAGTTCCTAAAGTTAACACTCCTCCAAACCCGCTTTAGATGATAGTATTATTCATACTCCAAAAGATATAAGTGAAGTTCATGGAGCATTCTACAATTAATATAAACTAACCCATATCCAATCTCAAAATATATAAGTGAAGCACACGAAGCATTCTATAAAACCATACTCAAAACATTTAAGTGAAGCACGAAGAGCAATTCTATAAGATCATACTTAAAAGATATAAGTGAAGAACATGATGCATTCTATAAAACAATGAAGGTCTCCCTCATACTAGCATGTTTTTTAAATAAAAAAGAAAAACACAAAGGACACAAATCATGTGAACAAAACAAAAACCGAGGTATACCGATAATTGTTGAAGAAGAAAGATGGGATGCCAATCGGGGCATCCCCAAGCTTATATTCTTGTGTATCCTTAGAATATTTACTTGGGGTGCCTTGGGAATCCCAAAGCTTGAGATCTTGCCTCTCTTTATTCTTTTCACATCGGTAACTCCTCGTTCTTCGAATGCTTTATCCACACAAAACTTTAACAAAAACTTCGTGAGATCCGTTAGTATAATAAAGCAAATCACTACCTTTAAGTAGTGTTGTGAACTCATTGTAAATTCATAATGGTGTAATATCTACTGTATTCCTACTCATCCATGGTTCATACCCTCCGATACTACTCATAGATTCATCTAAATAAGCAAACAACACATAGAAAACAGAATCTGACTTAAACAGGATAGTCCGTAGTAATCTGGAGGTTAAGTAGATTTCTGTAACTCCAAAAATTATGAAATAAATTTGAAAATTTGAAACTTTATACATAAGTAATGTGCAAGAAGTTTCAGACCTATTTGACTTTCCAGTAAAAAATGTAAACTCACGTGCTACAGCCAAAGTTTCTGTTTTTTGTTCTGCACATAGTAAACAAGCAATCTAATCATCCAAAAACCAAAGCTTGGCACATTATTTTTATAATACAATGGATATATATAAGGGGATAATTATTTACAGAGAAACTTCCATGAAAAATTCTACATTGTTTCCGTGAGCATGAACACAAGTGCTCAAGGTCGACCCTCACTTCTTCAATGCATAACTTTCCAATCACTTCTCTTTTTGAAAAACTTATTAGGTATGAGAGGCAAGTAATTTTTTTTGTATTTTCATTCTTTAAAAAAATTGTATGGTTCACCCACAACTAAACAGAAAAAAAAGGAAAAACAAAATCTACTTAGTGAAGAAAGCAAACAAGCATACACGAGAATATCAACCCCATGCTATTAGTCCCCGGCAACGGCGCCAGAAAAGAGCTTGTTAATCCCCAAGTGCAGGGAATCATCATAGCAATTTCCAAAGGTGGAAGTGATAAGTATGGAGTGTCGAACCCACAAGGAGCTAAAGGTAAGATCAATATTCTATCAAGCCCTATCTGCCACTGATACGACTCTACGTACACCGAACGTTGGCTTCCAACTAGAAACGAGAAATAAAACTACGTTGTGGGTATGAAGAGGATAACCTTGCATGATATCAGAGAGCTAAAATATGAAAGTAGGTTATGTTATCATAAAGTTAAAATATATCACTAAATATTATAAATAGCGAGTATGGAATAATTGTGGATCGGTG
The DNA here is from genome assembly GCF_003073215.2 of Triticum urartu. Classification (NCBI taxonomy): domain Eukaryota; kingdom Viridiplantae; phylum Streptophyta; class Magnoliopsida; order Poales; family Poaceae; genus Triticum; species Triticum urartu. The sequence goes on along the minus strand of NC_053026.1, from coordinate 645,444,515 downwards.
TGCGGAATTGTCCTAGGCAATTGATAACAAGACCGGTAATCACTATTGCAGTTTCATATGAGGGAGAGGCATAAGCTAACATACTTTCTCTACTTGGATCATATGCACTTATGATTGGAACTCTAGCGAGCATCCACAATTACTAAAGATCATTAAGGTAAAACCCAACCATAGCATTAAAGCGTCAAGTCCTCTTTATTCCCATACGCAACAACCCCCTTACTCGGGTTTGTGTCTAGTCACTCACCAACCCACTATAAGTGAATCATGAATGTATTGCAACACCCTACAGTGGGAATTCCTCACGCTTGCGCGACACAGAGGGCACCATAGGACAGCACCAAAGTAAAACATACAACTCATACCAATCTAGATCATCAATCAACCCAAAGACAATAGATATCTACTCAAAACATCATAGGATGGCAACACATCATTTGATCATAATATGTGGCATAAAGCAGCATGTTCAAGTAGGGATTACAGCGGGGTGCGGGAGAGTGGACCGCGTAAAAGAGATGAGGGTGATGTTGATGAAGACGATCACCACGGTGATGATTCCCCTTCCGATGGCACTACGGTGCCACCAAGAGAGAGGAGGAGAGGTTCTCCCCCTTGTGCTTCCTCCTCCCTGGCCTCCCCCCTAGATGGGGAGAGGTTCTCCCTCTGGTCCTTGGCCTTCATGGTGATGATGGCCCCTCCGGGATCCTCCTCCATGCCCTCCGGTGATGATGGCCCCCTCCGGAGAGGGCCTAGATTGATTTTCGATGGCTATGGAAGCTTCTGGCGACGGAACTCCCGATCTAGGTTAATTTTCTGAGGTTTCTGTATTTATAGGATTTTTTGGCATTGGTCTCGCATCAAGGAGGTGCCCGAGGCGTCCATGCGGTAGGCCCACGCACCTATGGGGGTGGGCGCGCCGCCCACCCTCATGGACTCCCCGGGACTCTCCTAGTCCAACTCTTTTACTCCAGGGTCTTCTTTTGTTCCATAAAAAATCATCAAAAATTGGCACATCAATTGGACTTCGTTTGATATTCCTTTTCTGTAAAACTCAAAAACAAGGAAAAAACTGAAACTAGCACTGGGCTCTAGGTTAATAGGTTAGTCCCAAAAACCATATAAAATAGCATATAAATGCATATAAAACATCCAAGGTTGATGATATAATAGTATGAATACTTCATAAATTATAGATACGTTGGAGACCTATCACACGCGCGCAGATCCGCTGCGGTCGATGCGAACGGTTAGGATTCTGGGGCGCGATTACTCCATGCCGTTACTGCGCGGTAAATGTGGGATCGTGGGGTCATGGGCACAGTTAATCCCACGATCCCCACGCCCCGTCCCCTCGGCCTTCTCTGCTGAGCAGGCGGTCTGGAACTTAAATGTAGGTTCCAAGTGCCGACCTTCTCTTTTCCTTTGTTGATTCTGTTGGAGGATAACCACAACATTCGCACGGCTGCCTTCAACACCCAAGTCCTGTATTAGCCAAGCGGACTACCGAGCTGACTGATAGCCGAAGTAAGCACTCCTCTCTTTATTTTCGCGGGGGCGTGCCAGTGCACCCGCGGGGTGTAGCCCCCGATATTCGGGCCGACTGCTGAGTAGTCGGATTGGATCTTCCGGCAACTACCTTTTTTGTTGATTTACTAACCTCTCCTCTCTCATATCTTCTGCAGGAGCCAATGCCACCTTGCGGCAGCAAATGGGTGAAGCCCAAACCGCGCTACACGCCAAAGAGGAGGAGCGCCTCAAGGCGGAGCAAGAGCGAGACCGCCTGGCCAACTAGCTGGCTGACCAGGCGGACAAGCACAAGGCAGAGCTGCAGAAGCTCAAGGACGCAGAGGAGGCCCTTGAGGCTGAATTCGAGACTGAGCGCTCAAAGTGGGCGGACAAGGAGAAGGCCTTGTTGGACGGCTATGGTGAGATCGAGATTTTGCTCGATGGTGAGTTTTCCCTCTCTTTCTTCCGCTGGCCGACTTGTCGTATGAGCCGGCTTGCGGCTTCATATTTGTTCATCTTCTTATGCAGAGTACTTCCTCGGTTATTCTGTTGCCGCCGTCGAAGCTCGTCGTGACGAGCGGAGGCGGACTAGTGCCACGATTGCACCAAACGCCCCGCGCACCCTCGCGCGGGCAGCTGCTTGCCATCCAGGCTCGTATCCAGCCGGCGCATCGGGCTCTTCGCCATCTTCAGCGTGTTGGGGCCCAGGTGGTCGCCACCCTGTGGCCGGGTACTCCTGTTCTGCGCACCGTCAACTTGACTTCCGACTGGCTGGAGGCGGCCATTGGCCGCATTGAAGTGTGGAAAGGCTCCTCTGCCCGGGCAGGTGCGCGGCGGGCCCTGGAGTTCGTCAAAGGGTGTTACCCTAGGCTGAACTTGGACTAGCTGGCCATTCTCCGCGCCGAAGCCGGCGAGGAGTTGGAGGCGGTGGTGCCCTAGCTTTATCACCGGGGCGTGGCGATCACCGAGTACATGGACACCAGTGTCTTCGTCCCCGAGCTAAATGAAGCGGGCGTCGAGGTGCCGCCCAACTGGTTCGGGCTGGACCCAGAAGGCGGCGAGGACTCGGTGGAGAAGATCGCCTCTAGTGACGAAGGCGAGGAGGAGGAGGATGAGGACAGCGAAGACGACACGCCAGATGGTGAAGAAGAGCGCCGGCCTCTGCCTGACCAAGCTTCGACCAACAGGCGGCACACCGATGAGCCTACTGCCGCTGGAGCCGATCAGGCCGAGACCACCCAGGCGGCCTCTCCACCACCCGGAGCTTCGACCTCCGTCGACCCCTCCGATCCGGCTGCTGCTCCTTTGGCATAGGCGGCCAAGTTATCTTTCCTTTCATGTTTTGTAATCTCTTTGAACAAATTTGTTAGACTTGCGCAGTTCCACCCGCTGGGGGTGTATTCAAACTCCGTTGAATGCCAGCCAAGGGCCTTTTGCTGTGTAAATTGTCTTTGCCGATTTCCGACTTGTCTTGCTTTTTACTCCTTTGGCTTTTTCCTTGGCCGCCTTCCCTTGGATGCCGTCTTGCCAGCCGGACAGCCGCTCTACGGTCTGTGGCTATGTCAAGTACTTGGCCGCTTTGGGAAGGCAAGTACTTCAGCCGTCGGTAGAGTTTGACAAGTAAAGTTGGAAACCGGACGGCCGGCTGCTCAGCAGTCGGTCGGCGAGGCGAGGAGCCGACTCGGCCTATGAAAATGCTTTTAGTCCTTAGCCATTTTCCCTGTGGGCACCGTTTCATGCCTTTACCTCTTGCCGGCCGGACAGTCGCTCTGCAAGCCATGGCTTGTGGCAAGAGAGAGCTTAGGTGCCGGCACACTACTTATCCGACTGAAGGTAGCATTCAGATAGTACAAGCCGGCAAGCCCTTGGGCCGACTGGTCGAACCCGGTGCCAGGTAGAATGATGAAATGACATATTCATTGGCATAGAACTTGTCATATAGATAAAAAAGGGGAGCCCTGAGTGCTCCTCGAGGGACCCGATGTCTTAGTGCTTAATACAAAATGTAGCGTGGTACATACTGAATCAACTGTAGAATCTTCTGAGGAGATTTGCGTTCCATGGGCGCTCTGATTCCTTGCCCGTATCGTCTCTCTTGCGTGCTCGGGGCTTCTGCGCATCGATGAGGTAGTAGGAGACGTTGCCCAATGCTTTGCTGTTGATGAAGGGGCCTTCCCATGGGGCCGAGAGCTTGTGCTGGCCGGCTATTCGCTGGATCAGCTGGAGCACAAGGTCTCCCTCTTGGAAAGATCTTAGCTTGACCTTCCGACTGTGGTACCGGCGTAGGCTCTGCTGGTAGATGGCGGACCGGCTGAGTGCCAATAGCCATCCCTCTTCCAGCAGAAGGATGATGTCTTCTCGTGCCTCCTTTGCTTCCGCCTCCGTGTACATGATGACGCGAGGTGAGTTGAACTCAATGTCCATTTGTATGATAGCCTCGACCCTATATACAAGGAAGAAAGGAGTGAAGTCGGTAGATTTGCTCGGCATGGTGCGCAAGCTCCATAGAATGGCCGGCAGCTTGTCCATCCAGCAGCCGGCCGACCGCTCTAGAGGCTCGACCAGCCGGGGCTTGATCCCTGAGAGGATGAGGCCGTTTGCTCGCTCGACTTGGCTGTTTGACTGCGGATGGGCAACAGACGCTAAGTCCAGTCGGATGCCCTGCGTCGCGCAGAAACGGGCCAAGGCTCCCTTGGCAAAGTTCGTGCCATTGTCGGTGATGATGCTGTGTTTACTATCATGTAGGCTCCTGCTCGGCGCTGCACTTGCCGGGCCGAGATCTCATCGGTCGGCAGCTCTGTGTTTACCAGAAACTTAAGGATGGGCAATGCCCATGAAGGTGCTTGAATTTCGTCTACTGCCACTACGGCCACTTGTACAAGGGCGGTTGGGCTGGGAGGCGGCGGGTTGGAATCGATAGCCACCTGCTGCGCTGCTGAAGTCCCCGGGTCGACTGCTATAGCCCCGGAGCAGACTGCTACAGCCCCCGGGCCGGGTTGTGAAGTCCTCGGGACGGGTGCGACTGCTGCAGTCCCCGATCCGCTTGGTGAAGTCCCCGGGCCGACTGCTGCACCCCCCGGGCCGGGTTGCGAAGTTCCTGGGCCGGGTGTGGCTGCAACAGTCCCCGCGCCGCTAGCTGAGGTCCCCGGGCCGGCTGCTGCAGCCCCCGAGTCGGATTCGACTGCTTCGAGAGGAGACGACACGAAAATGGACTCGGATTCTGGAGAAGGCTTCATTGACGGCTTGAGGAGGCACTGAAGGGAGATGCCGGTCGGTATTGCTTGACGGGTGGAGCCGATCCATGCCCGGGCATCAGCTGGCTCGTTTTCATTCCGTGGCACGTGAAGGAACTCACACCCTTCGAAATATCTGCTGAGTTGCTGAATAAGGAAATGGTATCTCTCCATGTTTGCATCCTTGGCATCCCAGTCGCCTGATGACTGTTGGACTACCAAGTCAGAGTCACCGTAGCACAGGAACCAGCAGATGCCGATCTCTTTGGCCAGCCGGAGGCCGTGTATTAGTGCTTCATACTCTGCTACATTGTTGGAGGCGGCAAAATGGATTTGCAATGTGTATCTGAGCTTGTCGCTTTTCGGAGAGGTGAGAACAATGCTGGCTCCTAAGCCGATGCGCATCTTCGAGCCATCAAAGTGCACTCGCCAATGAGTGGATTCCGGAGCAGGCGGCAAGTACTAGGTCTCAGCCAGTCGACAAGGAAATCGGCCAGTGCTTGGGACTTGATGGCGGTGCACGATTGGTATAAGATGGTGTAGGGGGGCAGCTCGATGGCCCATTTGGCCACTCGGCTAGATGCATCTCCGTTGCCAATGATTTCGGCAAGTGGGGCAGTGTAGGCAACCGTGATTACGTGCTCTTAAAAGTATGGCTTCAGCTTCTTGGCGGCAAAGTGCACGGTGTAGCACATCTTCTGGTAGTGAGGGTAGTTCTGCTTTGAGGTTGACAGCACTTCGCTCAAGTAATATGCAGGCCTCTGGACCGGCTGTGCCCTGCCGGCCTCTGGGTGCTCTACTAGCATGACAATGCTGACCACCCGATTGGTGGCGACAATGTAGAGGTACATGGGTTCCTTATCAGCCGGAGCCACCAGGACAGGCGGCGTTGTCAACATCTTTTTCAACTAGAGAAAAGCTTCATCCCCGTGGTCATTCCACTCGAAATGAGTGGTCTTCTTCATGAGCTGGTACAGGGGAACAGCCTTCTCTCCCAGCCGACTGATGAAACGACTGATGCATGCCAAACAGCTGGTGAACTTCTGGACATCTCTCAGTCGGGTGGGTTTCTCCATCCTCTCGATGGCCTTGATTTTCACAGGATCGCACTCAATGCCGCGTTCTGAGACCAAGAAGCCGAGGAGCTGCCCGGCTGGTAATCCGAACAAGCACTTCTCTGGGTTGAGCTTGATCTAAAATCGGCGCAGATTTTCAAAAGTTTCCTTGAGATCTTACAAGAGAGTGCCGCGCTTCTCCGTCTTCACCACAATATCGTCCACATAGACATGGGCATTTCTGTCGAGCTGCTTGAGGAGGCACTTCTGCATGCAATGCTGGAACGTGGCACTGGCATTTCTCAAGCCGAATGTCATGGTCGGGTAGCAGAAGGCTCCAAATGGTGTGATGAAGGCAGTCTTCAGGCGGTCTGCCGAGTTCAGCTTGATCTGATGATATCCTGAGTAGGCATCCAAGAAGCTCAACAGCTCTCATCCAGCTGTGGAGTCTACCAGTTGATCAACCCGAAGCAAAGCAAACGGATCTTTGGGAAAGCTTTGTTGAGACTGGTGTAATCAAAGCACATGTGCCACTTGTTGTTCTTCTTCAGTACAAGTATTGGGTTGGCAAGCCACTCTAGAAAAAACACTTCCATGATGAATCTGGTTGCCAGAAGCCAGGCTATCCCCTCACCAACAATTCTTCTATTTTCCTCCGACAGTCGGTGGAGGGGTTGTTTTACTGGTTTGGCATCTGCTCTGACATGTAACTTGTGCTCGGTGAAATCCGTCGGAACAACTGGCGTGTCCTTGGGGGACCATGCGAAGATGTCCCGATTCTCACGGAGGAAATCGACGAGCTCGCTTTCCTATTTGCTATCAAGGTTAGCACCTATGACAACAAATTTCTCTGGGTGCTCAGGGTCCAGAGGGATATTCTTAGTTTCTTTGGCCGGCTGGAACGAGCCCTGGGTCTCTGACTCTTTGGGCTCTGGGGACATGTCCAGCTGCTTGCTGCTCATGGCCACCACCCGATCCAGGAGCTTCTTCTCAGTAGCAATCACAAGGGACTCGGCCAGCCAGCTGCTAGCCGCAGGGCAATTCGCCGACTTTTCATAGTCCCCAGATATCGTGATAATGCCCTTGGTTCCTGGCATCTTCATCTTGAGGTAAGCATAGTGTGGCACCGCCATGAACTTGGCCAGAGCCGGCGAGCCCAGGAGCACATGATAAGGGCTTTCGAGGTCCACCACCTCAAAACAAATTGCTTCACGGCGGAAGTGATCCTTATCTCCGAAGATGACTTCTATCTTGACCTTGCCGATTGGTGAGCGGGACAGGCCGGGCACAATACCATGGAAAATAGTTTGGCTGGTCTGGAGCTGTCTTTCTTTAATGCTTAACTTTTCCATGGTATCGCGATATAGAATGTTGATGCATTAAGCGCCAAAGCATAGGAGCCCGAAGAGGGCATCACCTCCGGGTGTTCAGCCCGGCTCCAGCTGATGGGCTTTTCAGACCAATGCATGAATTTAGGAGCACTTGAGGCGACGATGTTTACCTCTCGGTGCAGCTGACGCCAACTGTGCCGATCGTCCGCCACGCTAGTGAAGACTACGTAAGCACAATGCTCTTCAGGATAATCATCTTGGATCGCACCGACTGCTGGACAGGCGGTCGGCTATTGAGGAGGCGGAGCCGGTGGGCCAGTAAGCAGAGGAGGCAGTCCTTCCCCCTTGGCGATGCGAACAACCCAGTGGCACTTCCGAGTTGTATGGTTGGACGGCTTCATACCGCTGTGGAACTTGCAGGGGGCATCGAGGGTCTGTTCAAAGGAGAAAGCGGGCAACCAGGCTGGCCTGCCGCCGTTCTGACGCTTGGGGAGTGGCTGCCCTTCATGTTGTTGATCTTCCACTATCACTACCTGCCGACTGGTGGAGGCCGTCTGGGGGGCTTTGCGTTTGTTGTCGTTCAACTGCTAGCGCTGATTATTGTCTCCTGCCGGTGTTCGAGGAGCCAGGGGGAGCACCTTCCCAGAAGTGTCCACTCGGATCTCCGACTTCATGGAAGAGTCGCAGTGGCATACTTGTTTGCTACAATCAGTAGTTCGTCGAGCGTGGCCGGATCGTCACAGAGAAGCCGGTGCTTGAGTAAGGTGCCCTCTCGGCACCTGGTGGTGAAGTACTCGATAGCTTGGACCTCATGCACCCCTTCGCAGGAGTTGCGCTGTTCTGCCCACCCTGTTAGGTAATCGCGGGTGCACTCATTGGGGCCTTGGACGTACAGCGAGAGCTGGCAAGGCTTGGGGGCCCTTGTAGGTGCTGGTGAAGTTGCGGATGAACATTTCGGTGAAATCTACTCAGTTGTTGACGCTGTAGGGCTTGAGGCTGGTTAGCCACGTACGGGCTGTGCCCTAGAGCATGAGCGGGACGTACTTCACGGCAACACGCTTGTTGCCGTTTGCTATGCTAACGGCCGTGAAATAATCCACCAGCCAATCCTCTGGCTTCACGGAGCCGTTGTACTTAGGCATGTCTCTTGAAAGTGAGAACCCCTTGGGGAAGGGCTCATCACGAATGCGGGGGACAAAACAAGGTAGACCCATTGCATCTTCTTCTAGCGCCAAGGATCGAGCCAGGCAATCGATTCAGTGGCGCGCGCCATTCTCTCCGACTCCTTCTCGGTGGCCCAGCCGGTCGCCGAGAGTCGAATGATCAACAGGTGGTGGGAAAGTGCGCCTCTCTCTTCGAGGAGGAGGTGGCGGTGGATCATCGCCCCGTCGTTCAACTACTCGTGGGCGGCCGTCTTGGTCGCGCTTGATGGTGATGCAAGTCTGGCTGCGGCAGGCAGCCGACTCCTTGTCTCGTCTGTCGTGGGCAGCGCCTGTTAGCGTCCAGGAGGTCACGCGATGCTCTTGGCGGAGGGGCGAATTCTCAACCCGCTGGTTGGGCTCCTCGGTGTGATAGCCGGCTTCTTGCTGCGCGGCAGCCACATCGATAAGCTGCTGAACGCGCTCCATCATGTAGCAACGCTTTGTTACCAAAATTATTCCTTCCAACAAAATTCACATCCATAGATTCATTATTACTCTCAATCAAAGTAGACAAGGGCATATCATTAGTATCAGAAGAAACACTCTTACTAGCAAATAATTTCATAAGTTCATCCATCTTTCCACTCAAAACATTAATTTGTTCTATCGCATGCACCTTTTTATTAGTAGATCTTTCAGTATGCCATTGAGAATAATTAACCATAATATTACTAGAGTTTAGTATCTTATCCTAAATTGATTTCCATAAAAGTGCCTCCCGCGGCCGAATCTAAAAGATTTCTAGAAGCAAAATTCAACCCGGCATAAAAATTTTGTATAATCATCCACAAATTCAAACCATGAGTAGGGCAATTACTTATCATTAATTTCATCCTCTCCCGAGCTTGTGCAACATGTTCATGATCAAGTTGCTTAAAATTCATAATATCGTTTCTAAGGGAGATGATCTTAGCGGGAGGAAAATACTTAGAGATAAAAGCATCTTTGCACTTGTTCCAAGAATCAATACTATTTTTAGGCAAAGACGGAAACCAAGCTTTAGCACGATCTCTAAGCGAAAAAGGAAATAGCTTCAACTTAACAATATCATTGTCCACATCTTTCTTCTTTTGCATATCACACAAATCAACGAAGCTATTTAGATGGGTAGCGCCATCTTCCCTATGAAGGCTGGAAAACGGATCTTTCATGACAAGATTCAGCAAAGCGTCATTAATTTCACAAGATTCAGCATCGGTAAGAGGAGCAATCGGAGTGCTAATAAAATCATTTTTGTTGGTATTAGTAAAGTCACACAATTTAGTGTTATCTTGAGCCATCGTGACAAGCAAGCAATCCAACACACGAGCAAACAAGAAACGGGCAAAAAGAGGCAAATAGAGAAAGAGAGGGACGAAAGAGAGAGAGAGGGTGAATAAAATGGCAAGGGTGAAGTGGGGGAGAGGAAAACGAGAGGCAAATGGAAAATAATGCAATATAGGAGATAAGGGTTGTGATGGGTACTTGGTATGTTGACTTTTGCGTATACTCCCCGGCAACGGCGCCAGAAATGGCTCGTTGTCAGGAGTCAAATCTTGACTTCCGTGAACCTCCCCGGCAACGGCGCCAGAAATCTTCTTGCTACCTCTTGAGCACTGCGTTGGATTTCCTTGAAGAGGAAACGATGATGTAGCAAAGTAGCATAAGTATTTCCCTCAGTTTTTGAGAACCACGGTATCAATCCAGTAGGAGGCTGCGCGCGAGTCCCTCGTACCTGCACAAAACAAATAACTCCTCGCAACTAACGCGATAAGGGGTTGTCAATCCCTTCACGGTCACCTACGAGAGTGAGATCTGATAGATATGATAGGATAATATTTTTGGTATTTTTATGATAAAGATGCAAAGTAAAATAAAAGCAAAGTAAAAAGCAAAGGAAGATTAATATGATGAAGATAGACCCGGGGCCATAGGTTTCACTAGTGGCTTCTCTCAAGAGCATAGTTATTTTACGGTGGGTGAATGAATTACTGTTGAGCAACTGACAGAATTGAGCATAGTTATGAGAATATCTAGGTATGATCATGTATATAGGCATCACATCCGAGACAAGTAGACCGACTACTGCCTACATCTAGTACTATTACTCCACTCATCGACCACTATCCAGCATGCATCTAGAGTATTAAGTTCATGAAAACAAAGTAACGCCTTAAGCAAGATGACATGATGTAGAGGGATAAATTCATGAAATATGATAAAAAAACCCATCTTGTTATCCTCAATGGCAACAATACAATACGTGCCTTGCTGCCCCTACGTGCCTTGCTGCCCCTACCTTGCGCGCCCCCCTACCTCGTGGCTTCCTCCTTTATTTCTTGACATAGGGTCCAAGTCTCCTGGATCATGTTCGTTCCAAAAATCACGTGCCCGAAGGTATCATTACGTTTGGACTCCGTTTGATATTCCTTTTCTGTGAAACTCTGAAATAGGCAAAAAAACAGCAATTCTGGGTTGGGCCTCCGGTTAATAGGTTAGTCCCAAAAATAATATAAAAGTGGATAATAAAGCCCAATAATGTCCAAAACAGTACATAATATAGCATGGAGCAATAAAAAATTATAGATACGTTGGAGACGTATCAAGGAATAGGGTTCCTGTCCAGAACAGATCTCCAGACGACGTGCACCTAGCCACCTAGTGGGCGCCAAATGTTGGTGTCGTGCGACATATGCCAAAGGATGGCTTATCATGGAGGGGGCTAATAATACGTCGCCGGTGCCAGGAAATGGGATAAGGCGCAAACATGCACGCCGGTGAATCTTACCCAGGTTCGAGGCTCTCCTAGGAGATAACACCCCTAGTCCTGCTCTGCGGGGTCTCCGCATGATCACTCAAGCAACAATGGTGGCTACAAGTTTGCTCCTTGAGCTGTTTCTCTAGAGGGGGAAGAAGAACAAGGCTAGCCCTAGCTACCTTTCTCTATATGTGTGGGTGAAATGAACAAACGGCTGAACCCTTTGCATGGGTGCCTTGGGGGTTTATATAGGCCTACCCCCTAGGGGTACAAATATAATCTGGCTGGGTGTTGGCCCTGTCTGTCAGTGGCTACGGTTGCCGGCTTCTCCCCCGGCCGCTAGGTCCCGCGGCCTGGTGGGCCCTATTGGTTGTCTCGTACTTGGCCTATAGGACGTTCCCACCGCTTGTGGGTCTGGCCGGCTGCTCAGCACTATAGCGATGCTGGTAATGGTGCATGCTTCGTCGGGGGAGCTGTGGCTACAGTACCGCCGCCTAGCGGGCGATCATTCTAGCCATTCTCCATCTCTTCTGATTAATGGCGCACGTACTTTAAGGAGAGGAGGGCCACCTAGTCAGGGGCCGGCCTCTCCTCGAGTCGACAGGTCTGGGTTCGCCGCCCTCTGGCTCCTCGCAGATAGGTAGGGCCCACCACCTGTGGGCCGTACCGACATTCCGTAGTGGGAGAATGGCCTTCTCTGCCATGGTGATGTCACGGGCTGCATGGCAACAGTGTCGCGCTGGGCAGGGGACGTCCGCCTCGTACGATGCACTGTGGCCATGCTTGGCCCTAGATTCGGGTGTGGCTGACAGCATAGTAGCCATGCCCCATCTCATCGTCATAATGTGGTGCAAACTTTTAAGGTGCTTGGGGCCGCCTGCTAAGGGCTGGCCTTTCCAGAGGCCGCCCGCTAGGACTCAGCCCACTTTGAGGCTGCCCTATGGGCCTTGCCATCTTCTGGTAGCCGGCCGCTCGGACCAGCCGGTTGTGAGCAGGCGGCGCTTTGGTCTTTGATTCTTGAGGGGCGCAGCCGGCCCCGATGTCTTGAAACGCCATGGGGAGCTGATGAGGCTACCCGTGGCTAATTACTCCGACAGGCAGGGTGTTTGACATTCATTCCCATTTCTTGCATGGGACCTAAGCATGCACCCGAGGACAAAAGATTTGATTTTTCAACCAATTTATATGCACATAAATTGATTTTTCAACCAATTTATGTTCATGTAGTTCAAATTTGATTTATGCACATAAATGCATTGAAAACTCACTTAATGCATTGAAAACTCACTTAAGGCATAGTTTTAATGGAATTCTTCTAAATTGTGGTACGAATATTCAGATCCGAAAGATTCAAGATAAAAGTTCATATTGACATAAAAATAATAATACTTCAAGCATACTAATTAAGCAAGTTCATCCCAACAAAATCATATAGTTTAGTCATGCTCCATTTTCATCACACAATAATTCTCTCATCACGCAAAACCCCGATGACAAGCCAAGCAATTGTTTCATACTTTAGTAATCTCAAACCTATAAACTTTCACACAATATATGAGCGCGAGTGATGGACATAGCACTATGGGTGGAATAGAATATGATGATGGGGGTTATGTGGAGAAGACAAAAAAGGAGAATGTCTCACATCAATGAGGCTAATCAATGGGCTATGGAGATTCCCATCGATTGATGTTAATGCAAGGAGTAGGGATTGCCATGCAACGGATGCACTAGAGCTATAAATGTATGAAAGCTCAACAAAAGAAACTAAGTGGGTGTGCATCCAACTTGCTTGCTCACGAAGACTTAGGGTACTTGAGGAGGCCCATTGTTGGAATATACAAGCCAAGTTCTACAATGAAAAATTCCCACTAGTATATAAAGTGACAAAACAAAAGACTCTCTATCATGAAGATTATGGTGCTACTTTGAAGCACAAGTGTGGAAAAGGATAGTAGCATTGTTCCTTCTCTCTTTTTGTCTCTCTTTTTTTGGGGCCTTCTCTTCTTCTTTTTTATGGCCTTTCTCTCTCCTTTTTTTAATTCCTCACTTGGGACAATGCTCTATTAAATGATGATCATCACACTTCTATTTATTTACAACTCAATGATTACAACTCGATGCTAGAACAAAAGATGACTCTATATGAATGCCTCCGGCGGTGTACTGGGATATGCAATGAACCAAGAGTGACATGTATGAAAGAATTATGAATGGTGGCTTTGCCCCAAATACTATGTCAATTACATGATCATGTTAAGCAATATGACAATGATGAATGTGTCATGATAAACGGAATGGTCGAAAGTTGCATGGCAATATATCTCGGAATGGCTATGGAAATGCCATAATAGGTAGGTATGGTGGCTGTTTTGAGGAAGATATAAGGAGGTTTATGTGTGAAAGAGCGTATCATATCACGGGGTTTGGATGCACCGACGAAGTTTGCACCAACTCTCAATGTGAGAAAGGGCAATGCACGATACCGAAGAGGCTAGCAATGATGGAAGGGTGAGAGTGCGTATAATCCATGGAATCAACATTAGTCATAAAGAACTCACATACTTATTGCAAAAATCTATTAGTTATCGAAACAAAGTACTATGTGCAAGCTCCTAGGGGGATAGATTGGTAGAAAATACCATTGCTCGTCCCCGACCGCCACTCATAAGGAGGACAATCAAAGAATACCTCATGTTTCAAATTTGTTACATAACATTTACTATATGTGCATGCTACGGGACTTGAAAACTTCAACCCAAGAATTTCTCAAATTCACAACTACTCAACTAGCACGACTTTGATATTATTACCTCCATATCTCAAAACAATCATCAAGCATCAAACTTCTCTTAGTATTCAAAACACTCATAAGAATTTTTTTACTAATCTTGAATACCTAGCATGTTAGGATTATTTAAGAAAATTACCATGCTATTTAAGACTCTCAAAATAATCTAAGTGAAGGATGTAGTTTCTATAAAAAAATCCACCACCGTGCTCTAAAAGATATAAGTGAAGTACTAGAGCAAAACAATATAACTCAAAAGATATAAGTGAAGCACATAGAGTATTCTAACAAATTCCAAATCATGTATGGCTCCCTCAAAAGGTGTGTACAGAAAGGATGATTTTGGTAAACTAAAAAGCAAAGACTCAAATCATACAAGATGCTCCAAGAAAAACACATATCATGTGGTGAATAAAAATATAGCTCCAAGTAAAGTTACCAATGGAAGTTGACGAAAGAGGGGATGCCTTCCGGGGCATCCCCAAGCTTTGGATTTTAGGTGTCCTTAGATTATCTTGGGGGTGCCATGGGCATCCCCAAGCTTAGGCTCTTGCCACTCCGTGTTCCATAATCCATCAAATCTTTAGCCAAAACATGAAAACTTCACAACACAAAACTTAAAGTAGAAAATCTCGTGAGCTCCGTTAGCGAAAGAAAACAAAAGACCACTTCAAGGTACTATCATGAACTCATTCTTTATTCATATTGGTGTTAAACCTACTGTATTACAACTTCTCTATGGTTTATAAACTATTTTCCTAGCCATGGATTCATCAAAATAAGCAAACAACACACGAAAAACAGAACAGTCTGTAGTAATCTGCAACTAGCGCAAGATCTGGAACCCCAAAATTTCTAAAATAAATTGCTGGACGTGAGGAATTTATCTATTAATCATATGCAAAAATAATTAACTAAATAGCACTTTCCAAATAAAAATGGCAGCAGTTCTCGTGAGTGCTAAAGTTTTTGTTTCTTTTTACAGCAAGATAACAAGACTTTCCCCAAGTCTTCCCAACGGTTCTACTTGGCACAAATACTAATTAAACACAAAAAAAACACAACCAAAACATAGGCTAGGTAAATTATTTATTACTAAATAGGAGCAAAAATCAAGGAATAAAAGTAAAATTGGGTTGCCTCCCAACAAGCGCTATCGTTTAACGCCCCTAGCTAGGCATAAAAAGCAAGGATAGATCTAGGTATTGCCATCTTTGGTAGGAAATCCATAAGTGGCTCTCATAATAGATTCATAAGGTAATTTTATTTTATTTCTAGGAAGTGTTCCATCCGTTTCCTTAACGGAAATTGGAATCTAATATTTCCTTCCTTCATATCAATAATTGCACCAATCGTTCTAAGGAAAGGTCTACCAAGGATAATAGGACATGAAGGATTGCAATCTATGTCAAGAACAATAAATCTATGAGCACATAATTCCTATTTGCAACAATAAGAACATCATTGATTCTTCCCATTGGTTTCTTAATAGTGGAATCTGCAAGGTGCAAGTTTAAAGAGCAATCATCAAAATCACGGAAACCTAACAAATCACACAAAGTCTTTGGAATCGTGGAAACACTAGCACCCAAATCACATAAATCATAGAACTCATGATCTTTAATCTTAATTTTAATAGTTGGTTCCCACTCATCATAAAGTTTTCTAGGGATAGAAACTTCCAACTCAAGTTTTTCTTCAAAAAATTGCATCAAGGCATCAACGATATCTTTAGTAAACGCTTTATTTGGACTATAAGCATGAGGAGAATTTAGCACGGATTGCAACAAGGAAATACAATCAATCAAAGAGCAATTTTCATAATTAAATTCCTTGAAATCCAAAGTAGTGGGTTTAGCAACACCTAGGGTTTTAATTTCTTTAATCCCACTTTCATCAAATTTAGCATCAAGACCTAAAAACTCCGAATTTTTGGAACGCCTTCTAGGTTAAGGTGGATCATATTTATTCCCATCATTATCAAGATTCATATTGCAAAACAAAGATTTAATAGGGGACACATCAATAACTTTTAGATATTCATCTTTATTTTCATAGGAACTGGAAGAACACGCTTTTATAAAAAGCAATCTTTCTTAGCACGCATCCAAGCGGTTCTTTCTTTGCACTCATCAATGGAATTTCTCATGTCTTTGAGAGACTCATTGATATCATGCTTAGGTGGAATAGATCTATGTTTCAAAGAATCAACATCAAGAGAAATTCTATCAACGTTCCTAGCCAAATCATCAACTTTAAGCAATTTTTCTTCAATCAAAGCATTGAAATTCTTTTGCGAAGTAATAAATTCTTTAATATTAGGTTCAAAATCAGAGGGCATCTTATTATAATTTCCATAAGAATTGTTGTAGGAATTACCATAATTATTAGAGGGATTACTAGGATAAGGCCTAGGATTAAAATTTCCTCTATACGCGTTGTTACCAAAATTATTCCTACCAACAAAATTCACATCCATAGATTTATTATTATTCTCAATCAAAGGAGACAATGGCATATCATTAGGATCATAAGAAACACTCTTACTAGCAAATAATTTTATAAGTTCATCCATCTTTTGACTCAAAACATTAATTTCTTTCTATCACATGCACCTTTTTATTAGTAGATCTTTCAGTGTGCCATTGAGAATAATTAACCATAATATTATCTAGGAGTTTAGTAGATTCTCCTAAAGTGATTTCCTTAAAAGTGCCTCCCGCGGTTGAATCTAAAAGATTTCTTCAAGCAAAATTCAATCCAGCATAAAAAATTTGTATAATCATCCACAAATTCAAACCATGAGTAGGGCAATTACGTATCATTAATTTCATCCTATCCCAAGCTTGTGCAACATGTTCATGATCAAGTTGCTTAAAATTCATAATATCGTTTCTAAGGGAGATGATCTTAGCGGGAGGAAAATACTTAGAGATAAAAGCATCTTTGCACTTGTTCCAAGAATCAATACTATTTTTAGTCAAAGATGAAAACCAAGCTTTAACATGATCTCTAAGCGAAAATGGAAATAGCTTCAACTGAACAATATTGTTGTCCACATCTTTCTTCTTTTGCATATCACACAAATCAACGAAGCTATTTAGATGGGTAGCGGCATCTTCACTAGGAAGGCCGGAAAACGGATCTTTCATGACAAGATTTAGCAAAGCGGCATTAATTTCACAAAATTCAGCATCGGTAAGAGGAGCAATCGGAGTGCTAATAAAATCATTGTTGTTGGTATTGGCAAAGTCACACAATTTAGTGTTATCTTGAGCCATCATGACAAGCAAGTAATCCAACACACGAGCAAACAAGAAATGGGCAAAAAGAGACAAATAGAGAAAGAGAGGGAGGATAGAGAGAGAGGGCGAATAAAACGGCAAGTGTGAAGTGGTGGAGAGGAAAACGAGAGGCAAATGGAAAATAATGTAATGCGGGAGATAAGGGTTGTGATGGGTACTTGGTATGTTGTAACATCCCAAAATTCTAAATTTCGGAATGTTATATTAAATAGATAGATTTGATTGATTGTTTGATTGATTGACTAAAAGTGAGTGAACTCGAAACTTTTTGAAAGTTAAATGAGAGGGAATAAAAGGACTTTCCCAAACTTTCACCTTTTTCTTTTGATCCCCAAGAATTCAAATTCTTTTCATCACAAAACCCTGGAGAGAAGATGACATGACTTCTTCCATTTATTTAAATGACATGGGGTGTTGAAAATATTTGAATTTCATTTGGAAAATATTTCCAATTCTGAAACTTTACGCAACTCAATGACCCACGGAGATAGTTGGGGATTTCGTTATTTTCATATTTGAGTTTTCTCAAATGTTAAGAATAGGATCATTTGATTTTATTTATTTTATCATCAATTATTTCTATTACAAAAATATGAGAGAGGGAATAAAATGACTTTCCCAAAATAAAGAAATATTGAGGATTTAATAAAAAAATCAAATAAGATTTTATTTTTGAGTTTTTCGGTGTTTTATTTGAATTTAGGAAAAATGTGTGTTTTTCAAAATTTGCATTTAGGGCCCAAATAAATGTTCAACTTGTGCGACTTGATTTTAGAAGCCAGTGAAAATTTATTTTGGAATTTTTGGAGTTCGTTTGGTATTTATGTTTATTTTTCTTCTGAGCGGAATAATAAAAAAAGCGACTTCGGGCCATACCCGAGCGGGACACCGCCCGGGGGCAGCCTTTAAATAGCGCCGCCCCGAGCCGCCCCAGCCCATCAGCCCTGCCTCGATCCGCGCGTGCCGCCGGAGCCGCCGCCACCGCGGCCGACGATCCTGCCGCCCGAGGTTCGTCGCGCCTCGTTTTCCATGCCGAAAAAAAAGAGAAAAAAAATTCGGCGTTCGTCGTTTTTCTTTTTCTTGGATTAAATCCACGATTTTTCTGATCGCGATTCCTGTTCCGATTTTTGTTTTAGTTTAACTTTTCGCTCGTTTACCGGAATCAGGCGATTCAAGCGCCTAGGAATTCGTCTCAAAACCCTTTATCCATTTAACCAACTTAAACAAGATTTTGCTACTGTAAAATTTACCCTAGATCCAGATTACTAGAACGAAGTTGTTTCCTTTCGCAGTTTGACTTTCGTTGCTTCGTTCCATTTGATTCTTTTTGCCAACCGGAGTTCTTAAGTTGAACCTTCTGGTTAGATCTCTTATTTGAGTTTTACCTATGCATTAGATGAGTACTTATTGTATGCTTGTTTGTTTGTCTGCGATAGAATACCTGGAGTGCGCCGCCTGTTACTTCGAATCATTAGGTTTCGCGGATCATCAGCAAGGCAAGTTCACACTTTGATCATATCCCCTTCATACCCAGTTTTCATTGCATTAGATCAAACCTCAAACATTGCATGATTTGGATCTAATTAAATTGTGGGATTGGGAAGTATTTGATGAGGTAGGAACCTATTCCCTTGTTACTATCAAACCCTTGGGAGTTACTTCTACGTGTTGCTTATATTGCTATGCTATGCTCGTAGACATGGTTTGGGTACGAGTGAAATCCATGACAGATGTGAGATTGTTATTTAATGGTTCAACTTAAGGTGGCAACTTGAATACACATCTGGGTGGATTGCTAGGGGCACCCTGGGGATATACCAGTGGACTTGCCCGGACACCTGGGGATATACCAGTGATGTCCTAGGAGATCCCGGGGATATACCGTGTGATCATCATATGGTCCGCCACCCAGGCTCAAAGGGATCATAAGACTATTCATGCTAGAAACTTCCGTGTGCAGCCACAAGCTATTATGGGCTCTAGCATAGTTGACTAAGTCTGGCGAACTCTTATAGTGGTAGACTAGCAGATGTAGGGGATGTAGGTGGTACGGTCTACCCATCGTAAGGTGCTAGCGCTTTTGAAAGACTATGTCTCGGTCATCCGTCTTCTCAAACACCATGTAGTGCGAGAAACCAAACGGAGGCGATCGAGTCTTGTGGGGAAAAGTGCGCAAACCTCTGCAGAGTGTATAAACTAATCATGATTGGCCGTGTCCCCGGTTATGGACGTTTTGAGTATCTAGTACTTGGATTATCACGTGAATCTCATCATGTTACTTTAAATAATTTTGTTGGGTTTAATGATGTTACTTAATTGGGATTGAGAATGCTGTCAACCATTCTCAATGTTCAACAACCACCATGATAGTTAAATAAAAATTTATTCCTTTGCAGTAGGGAAAATTGGCTTTTCGCAAAAACATATAACCATAGAGCTTTTCCACCAGCCATATATGCATGTAATGATAGCCATTGTTCATCATTCTCTATGGTGTGAATTTGCTAGTACATTCAATGTACTGACCCTTTGTGGCTGCAACGTCTCATGTCGCAGGATTTCTTACGACGAGTAAGTGATACGTTAGGGTTACGATTTCTACACTCAACTTTGCCGTTGGTGTTGATGGGAATCCACAACCTTGTTACTTCCGCTATTTTGGATTGAGGTAATAGTATTTACGTTACTTTTTACATGTGATTTACCTCTGTTATAAATCCTCGAGTACTGTGTGTGTCAGCATACCGATCCAGGGATGACACTTAAGCACAGAGACTTGACCGTCTGAGGTCGGGTCGCTACATATGTTGACTTTTGCGTAGACTCCCTGGCAACGGCACCAGAAATGGCTCATTGCTGGGAGTCAAATCTTAACTTGCGCGAACCTCCCCGGCAACGGCGCCAGAAATCTTCTTGCAACGTCTTGAGCATCACATTGGATTTCCTTGAAGAGGAAAGGATGATGCAGCAAAGTAGCGTAAGTATTTCCCTCAGTTTTTGAGAACCAAGGTATCAATCCAGTAGGAGGCTACGCGCGAGTCCCTCGTACCTGCAAAAAACAAATATCTCCTCGCAACCAACGCGATAAGGGCTTGTCAATCCCTTCACGGTCACTTACGAGAGTGAGATCTAATAGATATGATAGGATACTATTTTTGGTATTTTTGTGATAAAGATGAAAAGTAAAATAAAAGCAAAGTAAAAAAGCAAAGGAAGATTAATATGATGAAGATAGACCCGGGGGCCATAGCTTTCACTAGTGGCTTCTCTCAAGAGCATAACTATTTTACGGTGGGTGAACGAATTACTGTTGAGCAATTGACAGAATTGAGCATAGTTATGAGAATATCTAGGTATGATCATTTATATAGGCATCACTTCCAAGACAAGTAGACCGACTACTGCCTGCATCTACTGCTATTACTCCACTCATTGACCGCTATCCAGCATGCATCTAGTGTATAAAGTTCATGAAAACAGAGTAACGCCTTAAGCAAGATGACATGATGTAGAAGGATAAATTCATGCAATATGATAAAAACCCCATCTTGTTATCCTCGATGGCAACAATACAATACGTGCCTTGCTGCCCCTACTGTCACTGGGAAAGGACACCACAAGATTGAACCCAAAGCTAAGCACTTCTCCCATTGCAAGAAACATCAATCTAGTAGGCCAAACCAAACTGATAATTCGAAGAGACATGCAAAGATAATCAATCATACATAAAAGAATTCAGAGAAGATTCAAATATTGTTCATAGATAATCTTGATCATAGACCCACAATTCATCGATCTCAACAAACACACCACAAAAATAAGATTACATCGAATAGATCTCCACAACAGAGGGGAAGAACATTGTATTGAGATCCAAAAAGAGAGAAGAAGCCATCTAGCTAATAACTATGGACCCGAAGGTCTGAGGTAAACTACTACACTTCAGCGGAGAGGCTATGGTGCTGATGTAGAAGCCCTCCGTGATGAATGCCCCCTCCGGTGGAGCTCCGGAACAGGCCCCAAGATGGGATCTCGTGGATACAGAAGGTTGCAGGAAGGAGTACGTCGGTGGAGCAACAGGGGGCCCACAATGGTGGAGGACACGCCTGCGGTGTAGGCGCCCCCCTACCTCGTGGCTTCCTCCTTTATTTCTTGACGTAGGGTCCAAGTCTCCTGGATCATGTTCGTTCCGAAAATCACGTTCCCGAAGGTTTCATTCCGTTTGGACTCCGTTTGATATTCCTTTTCTGCGAAACTCCGAAATAGGAAAAAAACAAAAATTCTGGGCTGGGCATCCGGTTAATAGGTTAGTCCCAAAAAGAATATAAAATTGGATAATAAAGCCCAATAATGTCCAAAACAGTAGATAATATAGCATGGAGCAATCAAAAATTATAGATACGTTGGAGACGTATCAAGGAACAGGGTTCCCGTCCAGAACAGATCTCCAGATGACGTGCACCTAGCCCCACAGTGGGCGCCAAATGTCGGTGTCGTGCCACATATGCCAAAGGATGGCTTATCATGGAGGGGGCTAATAATACGCCGCCGGTGCCAGGAAACGGGATAAGGTGCAAACCTGCACGCCGGCAAATCTTACCCAAGTTCGAGGCTCTCCTAGGAGATAACACCCCTAGTCCTGCTCTGCGGGGTCTCCACATGATCACTCAAGCAACAATGGTGGCTACAAGTTTGTTCCTTGAGCTGTTTCTGTAGAGGGGGAAGAAGACCAAGGCTAGCCCTAGCTTCCTTTCTCTATATGTGTGGGTGAAATGAATTAAGGTCTGAACCCTTTGCATGGGTGCCTTGGGGGTTTATATAGGCCTACCCCCTAGGGGTACAAAGGTAATCTGGCCGGGTGTTGGCCCCGTCTGTCAGTGCCTACGGTTGTCGGCTTCTCCGCTGGCCGCTAGGGGCCAGCCGCCTGGTGGGCCCTATTGGTTGTCTCGTACTTGGCCCATAGGCCGTTCCCACCACTTGTGGGTCTGGCCGGCTGCTCAGCACTATAGCGATACAGGTAATGGTGCATGCTTTGTCGGGGGAGGCATGGCTACATTACCTCCGCTTGGCGGGCGATCATTGTAGCCATTCTGCATCTCTTCTGATTATTGGCACACGGACTTTAAGGAGAGGAGGGTCGCCTGGTCAGGGGCCAGCCTCTCCTCGAGATGACAGATCTGGGTTCGCCGCCCTCTGGCTCCTCGCAGATAGGTTGGGCCCACCGCCTGCGGACGTACCGACATTTCGTAGTGGGAGAATGGCCTTCTCTGCCATGGGTGATGTCATGGGCCGCATGGCAATAGTGCCGCGCCGGGCGGGGGACGTCAGCCCCGTACGGTGCACTATGGCCATGCTTGGCCCTGGATTCGGGGGTGGCTGACAGCATTGTAGCCACGCCCCGTCTCATCGTCATAATGTCATGCAATCTTTGAGGGCGCTTGGGGCCGGCCTTTCCAGAGGCCGCCTGCTAGGAGTCAGCCGACTTTGAGGCTGCCCTATGGGCCTTGCCGTCTTCTGGCAGCCGGCCGCTCGGACCAGCTGGTAGTGAGAAGGCTACGCTTCGGTCTTTGATTCTTGAGGGGCGCAACCGGCCCCGATGTCTTGAAATGCCATGGGGAGCCTACCCGTGGCTAATTACTCTGACACGCAGGGTGTTTGACATTCATTCCCATTTCTTTCCTGGGACCTAAGCATGCACCCGAGGCAAAAGATTTGATTTTTCAACCAATTTATATGCACCGGAGCATGTGCATGTAGTTCAAATTTGACTTGTGCACATAAATGATTTGAAAACTCACTTAATGCATAAAAATATCCAAACAAACCCCAAAAAATCACAAAAAATAACACAACTCTCCTGTTGTTCCATGTTCATACAAGAAAAAACTTGAAACCTTTAAGAGGCAATGGATATCGTTTCGTCCCCAAAGGTGGGGCGTTCCCTACCAAAACCATTATGCTTGTTGTGAGAAGCTCTGGTTTGTGAGAAGCATATACCCAAACCTGCCCCAAATGGGACAAAAAATTTACCACGGCATGTTGATGCTGCTCCATGATAGCATGCCAAGTTTCATGAATTTCAGACGAGTTTTGGATTTACTAGAATTTAAAAACTAGGCATCTCAATGTTTTGCCGACAATCAACGGTGGCAGGGTGTTTGAAATTCATTCCCATTTCTTGCATGGGACCTAATCATGCACCCAAGGATAAAGATTTGATTTTTCAACCAATTTATATGCACTGGAGCATGTGCATGTAGTTCAAATTTCAATTATGCACATAAATGCATTGAAAACTCACTTAATGCATAAAAGTGTCCAAACGACCCCCAAAATCAGAAAAAAATAACACAACACTACTGTTGTTCTATGTTGACACGAGAAATTTTTTGAAAGCAATAAGAGGCAATGGATATGGTTTCGTCCCCAAAGTTGGGGTGTTCCCTACCGAAACCATGATGCTTGTTGTGAGAAGCTCTGGTTTGTGAGAAGCAGATACCAAACCTGCCCCAAATGGGATAAAAAATTCAGCACAGCATGTTGATGCCGCTCCACGATAGCATGCCAAGTTTCATGAATTTTAGATGAGTTTTGGATTTATTAGAATTTAAAAACTAGGCATCTCAATGTTTTGCCGACAATCAACGGTGCCCTGGTGTTTGAAATTCATTCCCATATCTTGCATGGGACCTAAGCATGCACCCAAGGACACATATTTGATTTTTCAACCGATTTTTATGCACTGGAGCATGTGCATGTAGATCAAACTTGAATTATGCACATAAATGCATTGAAAACTCACTTCACTACTAGGAAAAGGGCTATAGCTAATATGGACATTAATGGCGCACCATGTATGTGGTGCGCCACTGCTATATAGCAGTGGCGCACCAGATAACAGGTGCGCCATTAGTGTCCTCATTACTAATGGCGCACCAGACACATGGTGCGCCATTACTAGCAATTTTTTTTATTTTTCCAAAACTATTAATGGCGCAGGCACAGTGCGCCATTACTAGTTTTAACTAGTAATGGCGCACCACACACTCTGTGCGCCACTACTAACAATTTTTTTTACTTTTTTTTGCAAAACTAGTAATCGCGTATTTTTAGGTGGTGCGCCATTAGTAACTTGAGACCAGCTAGATATTTTGGACAGCCACCTACCACACTTAGTTTCCCCACTTCATTCTCTCCACCTCCTCCTCCAAGCTTGTCTCGGCTGCCTCCTCATCCTCACCTCATTTGCACCATAGATTCACCCAAATTAAGTGGTTAAATTACCTTTTTGTCCCTCCAACAGCATGCACATGCACTTTTTATGCCGTACCTAGATCTACGTATGTTTTTGGTGTTGCATATGTTTGTGGTGTTGCATGTATGTTTGTGTTTGCAGGTACCGGTATTTGAAATGTGATAGTTGCCAATATTTTGCCGGAATGTTGATTCATTTCCGTTTCGGTGAGAATTTGGCACTATGCATTCTTTTCAGTCCTATTTTTAGGCAAAGTAATGCCAAATTTTTTCTTGGTTCTAAAATATTGTTTTTCCCTGCCCCGCAGGCGACCATGGTCCGCACGATGACCGTAGGCATCATGAATAGGTTTTTGAGCTCCGCGAAGGCCGAGATGCTTCAAAAGAATGAGACGGAGATAAGATGTCCCTGTCGAAGATGCAAGCTAAAGAGCCTTATTACGGACCCGGATTCCAAACAGGTGAGGGACCACCTGCTCTTGCATGGTTTCATGGATGGCTATCGGTGGCAAGGTGATGAAGATGACTAGAAGTCGTCCATGGGAGCCGGGCAAGAAATGAGGAAGGGCAGCAAGACAACCACCGCAGCGAGGGCGGGTGATAAGACGAAGAATCTCCAGGACATGATCATGACAGTGATGCAGTACACAGTCATCATGTAGAAGATGCCTGACATGATGATGAGGAAGATCAAGACGAAGGGCATGATCATGAAGATGAAGATGCCGGAGCAGACGACGATGGACCATTGATGGGCTGGGTGCAGGACCCTCATATTCAAGAGCTGCTTCTCAAGCAGACAGATAACGCAAGAGCTGCCGCCCGAAAGAAAGCCAAGCTAGATCAACTAGAGATAGACGCGGTTACTCCCTTGTATGAAGGATGTAGGCTCGAGGATACGTGCCTGAAAGTAACGCTCATGGCTCTGGAGATGAAGGTAAAACACAAAATGACCGACGCATGCTTCGACGAGAACATGTCATTCTGGCACGAACGTCTTCCCAAGGGGAACAAGTGCCCAACCAGTTTAGAGGAAGCGAAGAAAATCGTGTGTCCTCTGGACTTACGCACATGAAATACCATGTGTGCATGAACAATTGCATCATTTATCGGGACGAGCACGCGGAGTCTACCTTATGTCCGGTGTGCAGCGTCACTCGATACAAGAAGAGTAAGAAAGCTCCTCGAAAAGTGGTGTGGTACTTTCCGATCACTCCTCGTCTGCAGTGGTATTTCGCGGACCCTAAGCTAGCAAAGCTCCTGCGTTGGCACGCGGATAGGGAGGAGAAGAAGAGAGAAGATGACGGAAATGATCCGGAGATAAATAAAAAAGACAAGATACCGAGTCACCCTAAGGATGCGAGACAGTGGCAAGCGTTGTACTTCGAACACCCAGAATTTGGGTACGATCCAAGGAACATCTTGCTGGGCGCGAGCACCGATGGAGTCAATCCGTTTGGCAGCCAGAGAAGCACACATAGCACCTGGCCTGTGTTTGTGTGGATGTAGAACCTTCCCCCTAGTTGTGCATGAAGAGGAAGTACATTCACAAGAGTATGCTAATTGAATGGCCAAAACAACCAGGGAACGACATCAATCTGTATCTAGGGCTACTGAAAGAGGAGCTAGACACGCTGTGGAAAACGCCAGCCATGACGTGGGTCATCGCAGAGAAAGAATATTTCCCTATGAGAGCCGCACTGCTCACGACGGTGCACGACTATCTCGGTTACAGATATGTCGCGGGGCAGGTGGTCCACGGATTTTCTGGATGCGTCTGGTGCATGGATGACACAAGGTATCGCCAGCTAGATAGAGATCCCAGGTCTTCGAAAATCGTGTTCATGGGACATCGAAGGTGGCTTCGCGACGATGGCCCATGGAGAAAACGCAAGGATCTATTCGATGGTGAAACTGAACCCCAAAGACGCCCGTGTACGTGGAGCGGCGAGGAAATAGACGAGCTGTTGAAAAATTGGAAAGAGTGCCCAGAGCCGGGAAAGAAGCAAAAGGCGCCAGAGCCGCTGCTGAAGGTATGGAAAACGAGGTCTGTCTTCTGGGACTTGCCGTACTGGAAGATCCACCGTGTGCCTCATAGCCTTGATGTCATGCATATCATGAAGAACGTGTGTGAGAGTCTGCTTGGTACCCTGCTCAACATGTCAGAGAGGACCAAAGATGGGACAAAAGCAAGGGCAGACTTGATATCAATGGGCATCAGGGAGGAGCTTCATGCTAATGATGATGAGGCGAAGCAGGACACGGAAAGTCGTCGCAAAGGCAAAAAGGCCAAGAAGACCGGAAATGACTACCCTCCCACATGCTTCACTCTAAGTCAGGAGGAGATCGAGCAGTTTTTCACCTACCTCATAGGAGTAAAATTTCCTTACGGTTACGTGGGGAAGATAAGCAGATACCTAGACTCAGTGAAGCAGAAGTTCAGCGGGATGAAGTCCCACGACTGTCACGTGCTGATGACTCAGATACTTCTAGTTGCAATCCGTGGGATCATGGACACGCACGTCCGTGCAATGCTATTTGTCCTATGCAACATTTTTGACGTCATCTCTCGGAAGTCGGTTTGCGTGAGGCAACTCAGAAGGCTACAGGAAGAGATCGTGGTGATACTATGCGAGCTTGAGATGTACTTCCCGCCCGCATTCTTCAACGTTATGGTGCATCTGCTGGTCCATATTGTGGAGGATATCATCCAACTCGGGCCGACGTTCCTGCACAGCATGATGCCGTTCGAAAGGATGAATGGTGTCATCAAAGGATACGTTCGCAACATGTCACGTCTAGAGGGAAGCATAGCCAGGGGCTTTCTGACAGACAAGTGCATCTCCTACTGCTTGAATTATCTAGGCATCGAGAACCTCGTTGGTCTGCCCGTCAACAGGCACCTCGGCAGGCTCGCTGGATGGGGTCACCGCGATGGTCGCCACAAAATGCATGTCGACATTCGAGTGTCGACTCGCCGACTTTGAAAGAGCAAACCTAGTCGCGCTACAACACATAGACGTGGTCGATCCTTGGGTGGTAGAGCACAAAACCTTTATTGAGAAGACGTACAATGACCGAGGCCAACAGAGGACGGACGGAGATATAATCAAAGAGCACAACACATGTTTCACGCGTTGGTTCAAGGAGAAGCTTCTGTCGTACCCTTTACATGAGGATTCTTCCGTGGAAGAAAAACTCATATTTGCCTTGTCACAGGGCGCCGAGCACAACCTGATGACCTATGATGCGTACGATATCAACGGCTACACATTCTGCACCGAGGTAAAGGACATGAAGAGCGATGGTTATTAGAACTCTGGGGTAACGATGGAGTCCTACACTGGTAATGACAAGGACAGATACTATGGAAGGATCAAGGAGATCTGGGAGCTAAGCTACGCTGGAGAGAAGGTCCCGTTGTTCCGTGTTAGATGGGTCAAGAGCGTCATAAAAGAAGACCGGTATTTCACCACTATGGTTATACCCGTAGCCAAATCCAAGACCGCATGCGCAAACGTCACCGCAAAAAATGAGCCATGGGTACTAGCTTCCCAAGTGGACCAATGCTTCTTCATTACCGACCCGTCAAAGCCCAGTCGTGTTGTCATGAGGAGAGGCAAAAGGAAGATCATCGGAATGGATGGAGTCGCCAATGAGAAAGACATCGACAAGTACGGCGACCCGAAGATGGAACATGACGACGACGATGAAGTGCCATACACCACAAGAAGAAGCAGGACCACCCTACCTAAAGGACGTCCGTTTAACAGAAGAACTGCATTTGTGAAAAAGAAGGGCAAGAAGATTGTGAAAAGATAGCTAGCTAAGATCGATTGTATTTAAATCGTAGTCTTCATTTCTCGATTGTATTTCGACATATGGAAATGGGCGGCACTTTTTGAATTCATGAATATTTTGAAATCTGATGATATTTTTTCAGATTCATAAATCTTTTCTAGAAAATTATTAGATGCAACTAAAAATCCAAAAAAATCAAATAACAAATTTGATGATATTTTTTCATATTCATAAATGTTTTCATATTCATATTTTTTCATAAATGTTTTGAAATCTGATGATATTTTTCCACATTCATAAATGTTTTCAAATTTGATCATCATTTTCTAAAAAAATATTAGATGCAACTAAAAATCCAAAAAAACAGTTAGTAATGGCGCACCAGGGAAGGGTGCGCCATTGCTATGAAGGTATTTATGGCGCACCCGAATGACGTGCGCTATTGATATACAAATTTTTATTTATATTTATTCTTGTATTTTATTTTTTAGTGATCCTTTTCCTGCTTAAATTTCAGGGGCACTTTTTCAATTCATGAATATTTTTTCAAATTTGATGATATTTTTTCATATTCATAAATGTTTACCAATTCACAAATGAATGCAACTAAAAATCCAAAAAAAGTTACTAATGGCGCACCGCTAGGTGGTGCGCCATTGCTATCAATTTTTTTACTAATGGCGCACCTCTAGGTGGTGCGCCATTTGTATCCAAAAAATTTACTAATGGCACACCGCTAGGTGGTGCGCCATTGCTACCCCGCCCCCCACTAAAATCCCCAATCCCCGATCCCCATTCTCACATCTCTCTCAGCCCCCCCACAGCGCGTCGCTGCCCCGACCCACTGCGCCGCCGCCCCTAAGTGCGCCGCCGCCCCCGTGCCCCTTCCGCATCCCTCTCCCCGTCCTCCCCTTCCTCCCCATCCGACCCCAACCCGACGCGTCTCCGTCTCCACACTGTCGAGCACCGAAGCAGGATGGAGAAGTCCAGCATGACCGTCTACGTCGTCTCCGTCGGACACGTCGACGAACCAGACCGGAGCCGAGCCGAGGAGCACCGTGAACCCGTCACCGAGCCCTTCTTCCACCTAGGATTCCGCCGCCTCTCCTTCAAGTCCGGCCGGCCTACTGCTCCTAATCCATCGCCGGGCCTTCGTGTGCCTCTGTGTTGAGCTCCCCTCGCATCACCTCTTCTGTTTCCCCTTGTCTCAAGCACTGTAGACCCCTCCGCAGTGATTTCGATTAGTGTTGACCTTCTGTCGTAGTGTTGGGGATATTACTGCTGGGCCTAAACCGGCCAGGAGTAGCCGGGATTAACTTTATGAAGATTAGAAGCCCATGAAGACGTAAGAATGATGGCGCTTTATGAAGGCCCATGGCCCAAAGGCGAGTTAAGGCCTGTAGATGTAAACCGACCTTATTATGTAACGTGCATTGTAAGATAGAAAGTATAGAGACCGAATTGGACACGTTTATGATCCGGCTTCGGGACTCTGTAAACCGGCGGGTGTTAACCTATGTATATAAAGGGACAACCCGGCAGCAGTTTAGGGATGATAGACAACAACTCGAGAGCCAGTCAAAGCGGATTCGCTCCCTGGTCATCGAAACCATAGCAATACCAATCACAACTAGACGTAGGCTTTTACCTGCTTCGAAGGGGCCGAACTAGTATAAACTCCCCGTGTCCCCTTGTCCGGTTTAACCCCTTTAAGCTAACCCGTTACGATGGCTCCATGACTAAGTCCTTTCACGAGGACATTTGTCGTGACAAATCCACGATAGTTGGCGCCCATCGTGGGGCTATCGCACGATGGTTTCGAGTTCTTAAAGGGCAGCTTTGATGGACTCAAGGGATACGTTGTGTGCCGGATGATGAAGAGTCGTCGCGGCAAGTTCTACATCAACAACGCAGGATGGGGCCCCGAGGCCGATTTAATTGAATACGGGTACCAGGTCCCCTTTGGTGGGATTCACGTCTTCATCGGCAAGATTGGCGAACCGGGCCCTGAGCCGGACACCTGCACCGACATCATCGAGATGGCTCAGCATGCAAGCCCTTCCCAGTTCAGCCCATGGCAAAGCATGTTTTTGTAGGTGTCATCCATGGAGTAGAATATGAGGACGGACCGGCATCCGATGGAGAAACCGTAGTCCGCTCTAATGACGAATCTTTTGGAGAAACCGAATCGCTCTATCAGTTGCAGGATGGCCGGATTAGTGGAGGCTCTAAGGGAAACACTATTCCGGACTCCCCTGATTTGCCAAACCAGGCCGCTATCTTCATGGCCGGTACACAGTCAGCGCCCCACTCATCAACCACCGCAGCAATGCTCTCCGGTTCAACAACAACCACGCCGTGCCGGGGCAGGGAGCTCTGCGCCACCTCTGGCTCAAGTTCTGTCTAACTTGTTCGACGCTTTGGCACCATTGAATGGCCATAGAGGTGGATGCAGCAGCCCGAGATTAGCCCAACATGGAGATCACAAAGGTGAAAGATCGGATAACTCAGGCTAAAGCGGACCTAGTGGCAGAGAACGCTAGGATGGCTACAGAATGGGCTGTGTTGGAAACTTAGGCCTACAGGCTTAGGCTGGATCAGAATGCTTCAGAGGAAGTAATGAGAAGAAGATACCGATCGCATCTCCTGTCGAGTTATGAGCCAAGAAATCTATTCAATACGCCAGGAGCAGGAACTTGTAACTAGCCAATATTAAACCGGACGGAGGCGCCAGGGACAGGAGCGCCGGTTCAGCCGCGCACGATGGACCCGCCCCGTCAGAACAACGTTGTGCCACAGTATGTTCCAACACCCCAGGGCATTACTCCAACCCGTTGGATAACATTGTGGCCACCGCTTCACTGTTGGCAGCCCTCCCAACTGACGGCGAATCACCAGTTGCGATTGAGGCACGACGGGCCAGAGATCTCCTTCAAACAGCTCTAAACCAGCAACAGGCATATTCGCATAGTCGTGAGAGGATTCATTCCACCCCCATCCAAGCCGGAGCTATAGCAGGCACGTTGAGGATGAACCGGCCGTGTCAAGCAGTGCACGTCGCTGTAACTCGCCACGAGGGCACAACCCGGCAGTGGGAGGTGCTAATGCGCAAGATGTGGTGGATCATGGGCGCGCACGTCGAGAGGCCGAGTTAGTAGCTCCGCACAGAGCCCATCAACCCACGCCGTTTCATCCTACCGCTTCCGTAGAGCCAGGTGTGGAATTCAGTTCCTTAGGGGTGCCGTGTCTCACCCCCACTTTGTGTAATGTGTGACTGCCCAAGAATTTCAGAGGACCTCATAAGGTACCCAATTACACCGCCGATCTGCAACCAGAGGCATGGGTTGAAAGTTATGAGATGGCAATGGAGATGTTAGATGTGGATAAAGCGGTCTGTGCTAAATACTTCACCATGATGTTGGAAGGAACAGCTCTTACTTGTCTGAAGAGCTTACCA
The DNA here is from genome assembly GCF_003073215.2 of Triticum urartu. Lineage (NCBI taxonomy): Eukaryota > Viridiplantae > Streptophyta > Magnoliopsida > Poales > Poaceae > Triticum > Triticum urartu. The sequence continues at coordinate 645,412,840 of NC_053026.1, read as the reverse complement.
ACTAATTCTGTCAGATCATGGGCCGAATTGAAGCACCAGTTTATCCAGAACATCAAAGATACTTGTAAGAAGCCCATGTCAATTGTGGATCTGGCCACTTGTGTCCAAGAGGATGGGGAGTCCGCGACCCATTGGGTAAAGAAGGTCTCAGCTATTTTGCATTCATCGGATCGTATCAATGCAGATACCGCACTACTAACGTTGGAGGGCAATTGCCGTTTCTGCCTCTCAAACAGAAGTTAGGAAGGCTCAAACATCACTGCAATGATATGTCAACGCTTATGGCCGCTGTCGGTGTCAAAACTGGCGGATCTCGGGTAGGGGGTCCCGAATTTTGCGTCTAAGGCGGATGGTAACTGGAGGCAGGGGACACCATGTTTCACCCAGGTTGGGCCCTCTTGATGGAGGTGAAACCCTACGTCCTGCTTGATTTATTCTTGATAATATGAGTAGTACAAGAGTTGATCCACCACGAGATCGAAGAGGCTAGACCCTAGAAGCTAGCCTCTGGTATGATTGTATGTTGTCCTACGGACTAAAACCCTCCGGTTTATATAGACATCGGAGGGGGCTAGGTTACACAATGTCAGTTACAAAGGAGGAGATATACATATCAGTATTGCCTAGCTTGCCTTCCACGCCAAGTAGAGTGCCATCCGGACACAGGACGAAGTCTTCAGTCTTGTATCTTCATAGTCCAATAGTCCGGCCAAAGGATATAGTCCGGCTGTCCGGAGACCCCCTAATCCATGACTCCCTCGGTAGCCCCTGAACCAGGCTTCAATGACGACGAGTCAGGCACGCAGTGTTGTCTTCGGCATTGCAAGGCGGGTTCCTCCTCCGAATACATCACATAAGAGTTTCAATACAAGGATAGTGTCTGATCCTGCAAAATAAGTTCCACATACCACCGTAGAGAGAATAATATTTCCACAAATCTAATCTGCTGACATGTTTTGGCAACAAGACATCACGCCATGGCCCGGTAATTATTCGAACCATTTTTCTTTAACCAGCCCCGCACATAATGCGAGGCGGTTTCTTGACACGTCTTGTCAAAGCAGAGATCATGTTCCCTTGATTACGGGATTCTCATCAATACGGACGTGGGTAACCCAACCGTGCCTAGGACTCCTAGATCTTAGGCAAGTCGCAAACGGCCACGAGGAGGACGATTGATATTCACGCTCTTTATAAAGGGACAAGGTTTTTACTTTTTTCCCTCCCATGCTGAATCGAATCCTTCCCCCGCCTCGAGTTCTAACACCCAAAGCTCAGGTCAGGCGCTTCAGACCTTCAATCATGTCCGGATCCAGCCTCCAAGGCCAGTGGATGCCTTCATCTGTCACGGAGGAGGACATCAAGAAGTTGAGGGAAGCCAGATACCTGACCATCGAAATTTCGCATAGGCTGCCTGCCGGAGGGCAGGTCGTCCCGACTCCCTACCCAACGAGTGTGTTGTGATCGTCTCCCACTTCCTTCGAGGACTAGACCTCGCTCTGGATCCCTTCGTTAGGGGTCTTATGTTCTATTACGGGCTGGATTTTCACGATCTGGCCCCGGATTCCCTTCTTCACATCTCGTCATTTATTGTCGTGTGTGAGGCCTTCCTCCGCATTACCCCTCACTTCGGCCTGTGGCTCAAGACCTTCGATGTGAAGCCAAAGATGGTCGAGGGGCAGTACACAGCGTGCGGAGGTGCTCTAATAAGCAAAATTGCTGACGCTCCATGGCCAAAGGGTTCCTTTCCAGAGGTATCTGGATTGTGGCAACGGGAGTGGTTTTATGTCATAGCTTCCCGAAGTGCCAAGTGGGTAGCTGCCCCCACCTTTCGCTCGGGCCCTCCACCACAACTGATGTCATAGATCAGCAGGGGGCTGAGCTTGGGTCCAGCCAAGGACGTGCCAATACTGCAGAGCCGTATCCGAGATCTCTTCGAGGGAGATTTCAGTCTGGTTATGGTAATGCAAGTCATGCTGGTTCGTCGAGTCCAGCCTTGCAAACACCGGCCCCTCCGCATGTGGGAATTCAACCCAGAAGGACCGCGCACTATTCAGAATTTCCTCGGCATGACGCACGAGATGTACAAATCATTATTCGGACCCCAAATAGAGTATCCGGACACTACCGAGGACGTGAGCCTGAGCAGCAACCGCACCGCTGCCCAAGTAAGTAATCCCATGGCCGAACACACCATTCTTTTATTTATCATGACATCATTTTGAAGAATCGCTCTATGACTAGGACTAGATAACAAAGGCGAAGATGATCTGGTGTTCGGCCCCCCTAACTGAAGGCTTGGACAATCCGGTGCTGGAAAAGATGCTCGAGCCAGCACCTTGTCCGGTGCCCTCAAAGGAAGACAAAGGGGGTGAGGGAGTCCTGGATTAGGGGGTGTCCGGATAGCCGGACAATACCTTCGGCCGGATTCCTGGACTATGAAGATACAAGATTGAAGACTTCGTCCTGTGTCCGGAAGGGACTTTCCTTAGCGTGGAAGGCAAGCTTGGCGGTACGGATATGTAGATCTCGTACCATTGTAACTGACTCTGTGTAACCCTAGCCCTCTCCGGTGTCTATATAAACCGAAGGGTTTTAGTCCGTAGGAATGACAATCATACCATAGGCTAGCTTCTAGGGTTTAGCCTTCTTGATCTCGTGGTAGATCTACTCTTGTACTACCCACATCATCAATATTAATCAAGCAAGAGTAGGGTTTTACCTCCATCGAGAGGGCCCGAACCTGGGTAAAAACATCGTGTCCCTTGTCTCTTGTTACCATCCGCCTAAACGTATAGTTCGGGACCCCCTACCCAAGATCCATCGGTTTTGACACCGACAGGGGGAATAAAGAGGGCGAAAGCGGGCCTCCATCGCTACCTCTTCCAACCGAGGGAATGAGCGCCTCTGTGAGGGAGGATAACCGAGGGGAAGAATCTGACATTCTTTCTCCCCGGGAAAGGAAGAGGACTACCTCCAAAGATCCGAAAATCAAGGTTTCCAAACGGGAGAAGAAATCTCCGCCAAAGGATCCTGCCTCGGAGGGTGTTCTTGCCGCACAATGTCCGCGCGGGGATCAGCCCTCTAACAAGCTGTAAGTAATCAAAAGGTATTTAATAGTGAAGATATCCTACCTTGCTGCTGAGGAAAATAACCGAAGTATTTATCTTGCAGATCGGATCTTAGCCCTTCTCAGCTGAGCTCGTCTTCGGGGGGTCTTCTGCCGGAGATGATGGAGAGCGAAACGCCCCTCCCCTTCCACACCGCCTTACGAAGCGGGCGACCCTGAGGTGTCGTTGCGAAGGGCTTATCCTGATCCAGCAAAGCCAGAAGGTAATCCTATGGCCACCCGAAGTCCTCAGTATCCGGCTCTCGAAAAGAGCAATCAAAAGAGTCCGACATCGTGTGGTGCGCGGTTGGATGTACGGAGGGATCTGTTGGAGAAGGCGGCTATCTCAGAAGAGCACCGCACATTGATGGGTACGGTGATTGAAAGGATTTCGTCTGCCGAAAGCGGGCTGCATGAAGACTTTATGAGTCTACTTACGGGTTTTGAGGTACATGAAATGACGTATATTTTTGAAAGTACCGCACATTTTCAGATGTGCCCTATGTAGATAGTAGCCCCTGAAACTCTGGTTGTCGTCGAAAACGGCGGCAAACAGAGGATCATAGTCCCAGGCAATAACCAGACTGCCTTTATGTGCAGGTGGTGGAAGCTCCGGTGGCTAGCCGGACTGATGGGTATGCCGAACTAAAGTGGCAGCTGGATGCGGTAGATGCCGACATCGTGCTTGTCAACGAGCGGCTTGACAAGGCACAGGGTGAGTGGCCTTCTGGTGATCGTCACATAATAAGAGCAGCATGATGCCAGTATCTTTAATATGTTGTGACTGCAGATGGAACGACCACCGTAGAGACCCTTTGGGCGGAGCTTGCCCGAGCCAAGGAGCAAGAAAGGAGTAGAAATGCGGCTTCTTTGCAAGCGGCCAAAGAGTTAAGGGCCAAACAGGCTGCACATTGCGAGAGCAAAGAGAAAATTGCCAAGATGGATGTAAAGTTAAAAGATACTGTCGACCGTTGCCAGCTTCTTGAAGAAGAAAACCGGGCGAAGGCGACGGACCTGGAAAAGGCCACGATGGCGACCAAAGACACCCGCTCTGCGATGAGAGTGAAAAAGGAGGAGCTGCGTCAAGCCGGGGATATCACGGCTGGGAAACCCTTTATGCTGCGGAGGATGTTTGGAGATCCTCGGTATGCCCTTCTGGACCGGCTATGGAGTTCGGCGGACGCATATCTGGACTTGGCGGCGAGCTCTGTCGATGCGGCCGAATACTTCCGAGATCAAACAGATCGTGAAGTGGACAAGCTATTCTGGTCACAATTTAACATTCCAGAGCATCTGCTTCCATTGACTGATCGGCTTGCCGAATGGGCCGAGCTGAATAGATTGTCTGGACTCGCCATGAGGTCTGTTGTGGATCATCTGTGGCCGAAAAGGCCAAAGCCGAACAACTATTTTAGTTTGGTGCAGCAGTTCCTTGGTGCGGTGCCGCGCATTAATGCGATGAAGAGGTCGGCGTGCATAGAATGCTCGTGTCAAAACATACTGGGCGGAGATGGATGCCACCACTGTTGCGGCGCAGGGTTCAGCCATAGGCCGAGTGGCTGTCGAGCACTATTTTGAAGAAGTTCCTGAAGGCGCTCGTTCGATAGAGGCCCAATGCTCGAAGAATATTATGTTTGAGTGACATTTATTCCCATTGTAAAAACAATGTTTTATTAAGTTTATCAAGGCTGTATTTATACTTTTGCCCGAAAGTATTATGATGCCTCATGTGCGGCCGTTTATGTATATATGTACATAACCTGAAAGATTGCAGTCGTCGGCTTCAGCCCCCACGCATATAATGCGGGGGTGTTTGCAGAAGACGCATGTTCACACTTGGTCCAATGTCTTGGTCCATTACGGAGGTGATAGCGCAGGGAACTAGGCAACCGGACTATAATGCTTTAACACTTTCACTTAGCCAGAGGAGTTTGACAGTGGGGCTACTATATAGCCCCTGGTGGCTTCGCACTCATCCGAATTCTGGGTGCGTACATGCCTGGCCAGGAAACGGCCCTTCGTTAAGGAGGAGGAATCCCGAAGATTCAGATAGGTCATCGAGTGGTTGACCAGTCTCACGCTATATCATGACAGTCAGTTTTCGGCTTTCTCTACTGAGGTGCTCGTCCGGATGAACCAGGGCACAATCATAGTAGTTCTCCTGGTGCCGCCTTAGCTGATAGAGCGGAACATAAGGCAGCAAAACACAGGAGCCGGGCAAACCCAACATTTGACCAAAGACATGATTAGGAGCTGATGCATATAAGGCCAAACTTGCGATGCCGAGCAGTCCCTAAGGTATTCGGTCTTTATGGTGTAAACCGGGCCTAAACAGTGCCCTTTGTTATAAGCCCCTGGTGTCCAGGTACGTGCAATATTCTGACATGTCCACATGCCAATACGTCAGCATCCTTCTCAATTGTACTGAGAATCCGAGGGATGTGTATCAACCAGAGACAGTAAAAAAGGTTTACGCAGGGTCTTAATCTAAAAAGAATCCTTGGAATGGGTCCCTCCTGCATGTCTGCTCCCGTGTCTCCGTTGTGCCGTATTCTGGACGGGTGTAGCACGATGGTCATCTGAAAAAGAGAGGAACTTAATTGAAAAGTTGTCGTGCAAAAGGTAAGTTATACTAAATAAACAATATGAGTAAAGTTGAGCCTGATTGTCACTTGTGCGCGCGCGTTGAGTCCCTTGTATTGTAATAGGGGTATAACCATCAAACCTATATCAATTACATATAGCAGTATCGGACTCGTCCAACTGTGTCGGTGGTCTTAACGACCTATCAGATGCTTTAGTTGGTGAGGCCGTTTAGTGTGCGGCTGCCAAGGCAACCGCACGGTCTTCCGCACGCAAGGAGCGCTCAATATTTCCATTTATTTTAATGATGCCACGTGGACCGGGCATCTTAAGCATGAGGGACGCATAATGCGGTATTGCGTTAAAGCGAGCAAAAGCTTCGCGTCCGAGGAGTGCTTGATAGCCACTTTGGAATGGAGCGATGTGGAACGTTAAATGTTTGCTACCGAAGTTATCGGGAAAGCCGAATATAACCTCTAGTAGAAGGGAGCCCGTGCAATGGGCCTCTTGGCCTGGCGTTACTCCTTTAAAGGTAGTATTGCTATGGCTAATTTTTGCTGGGTCTACCCCCATGTTGCGAACTGTGTCCTGATATATCAGGTTTAAACTGCTGCCGCCGTCCATCAGGACTCGTGTAAAGTGGTATTCGTCAATTATTGGGTCTAATATCAAGGCAGCCCATCCTGCCCGCCGGATACTTGCCGAGTAATCCCGATGGTCAAAAGTGATCGGTTGGGATGACCAGTGGCAGAACTCCGCGGTGATAGGCCCTGGGGCATGTGGCTCTAGGCGTGCCGCTTTGTTTCTCCCCTTTATCATGTGTAACACGTTGACTGTTTTGACTTCTAGTGGGAATTTCTTTTGTTCCCCAGTGCTTTGCTTGCGAGGCTCGTCCTCGTCTTCGCTTGGTGTATCCTGCCCCTTATGTTCGGTGTTGAGCTTGCCGGACTGCTTGAAGACCCAACATTCTCTATGGGTATGATTTGCAGGTTTATTGGGGGTGCTATGGATGTGACATATTTGGCCCAAAATCTTGTTTAGGCTGGACTGTTCATCTCTGTTGCCTTTGGGGGCAGCTTTTGCTGATCTGGCCTGGAGCTTTAGAATCCGACGTTTACCGATGTGCTCTTCGATCTTCCACGCCAAGTAGAGTCCCATCCGGACACGGAACAAAGTCTTCAATCTTGTATCTTCATAGTCCAACAGTCCGGCCAAAGGATATAGTCCGGCTATCCGGAGACCCCCTAATCCAGGACTCCCTCAGCCGCTTTGGTTAAATACGCCGATTCAGGTAATACCAAAGACCCTGACTCAGAGGAGGACAAACCGGGGAAAGGGAAAATGAACGGCAACACCAAGGGTCAGCAGCATAATCTGGCAGGCCATGGGAGCAATGGTAAGCGCAAGGCCGACAACAGTTTGGACTTTGTGGCTAACACCAATGCTCAGGAGAATGGTCCGCGCCATAAGGGCAAGCAACCCCAGAGGGGCGGAGGTTCAGGCCCTAATTTGGAGCGCCTGTTAAATCAACCCTGTCCAAAGCATGGATCAAAGGAGAAGCCAGCATCGCATCTTTGGAAGGATTGTTATATCATGCGAGATTTCAAGAACTCCAATATGTTTCAGTACAATAATGGCCCGCCTGGCGGTTCAGGAGGTGGTTTCCACAGACTGGGTAACGGGGGCGGCGGCTCCAGTTTAGGATTTCAGGGCAATCAAACCGGACACATCAATCAAGTGAACCAAGGCAACCAGGGAGGTTACAACCATCAGGGGAACCAGTAGCAGCAACAGCAGTCAGGTTTTCAAAGCAATCCTAAGCAGTTAAACAGTGGGCAATATCGTGTCTTCACCACTAGCTTGTGTAAGCGTGATCAGAAGCTTCACAAGACGGCAGTGAACTCTGTTGAACCGGCGGTGCCTCAGTATTTGCACTGGTCTGAGCAACCCATTTTATGGAGTAGAGAGGATCACCCGCCCCAGGTTGACAATCCGGGTCGTCCTGCCTTAGTGGTGGCCCCTCAAGTTGGGGGATATAAGTTCACTAAGGTACTCATGGATGGGGGACGTACTATCAACATTCTATATTATGATACCTTCCGTCGTAGGGGGTTGACAGATAAGAATCTTAAACCGTCAAACACCGTTTTTCATGGTGTGGTGCCTGGTAAGTCTCCATATCCAGTGGGCAAGATAGCCCTAGAGGTGGCTTTTGGAGATGATCATGATTCAAGATCAGAAACATTGACTTTTGAGGTGGTGAAAATCAAAAGTCCGTATCACGCTTTGTTTGGGCGACCGGCTTACGCTAAGTTCAAGGCAAGGCCATGTTATGTTTATCTACAGCTTAAGATGCCAGGTCATAAGGTGACCATCACAGTACACGGGAGCAGGAAGATCTCTTTGGAATGTGAGGAAGGTGATGCGGCTTATGCTGAGTCGGTTTGTGCCACGAGGAGCTGAAGTTTTATAAAGACCAAGTTTATCCGGCAGATATGACTTCATTGAAAAATCCAACTACGGAACGTGATCCGGCATTGAAATTTAAATCGGCCATAGATACTAAGATGGCTGATTTTGTTCCTGGTGATTCATCCAAGCAGTTCAGCATCAGCGCTAACCTGGATCCCAAATAGGAAAGCGCGCTCATCGAGTTCATCCGTGAGAACCGGGACATCTTTGCATGGAAACCTTCTGACATGCAAGGTGTACCGAGGGAACTCGCTGAGCACACACTTAACATTGATCCTAAGTTTAAACCGGTCCAGTAGTTTCTCCGCCGCTTCAATGAAGAAAGGCGCAAGGCTATTGGTGAAGAGGTAGCTCGGTTGTTGGCCGCAGGGTTTATCGTGGAAGTCTTTCACCTAGAGTGGTTGGCTAATCCTGTGCTGGTTCTTAAGAAAAACGTCACTTGGCGTATGTGCGTAGATTACACAGACTTGAACAAGGCTTGCCCTGCAGATCCCTTTGCCCTCCCTCGTATTGATCAGATTATTGATGCTACGGCGGGTTGTGACCGTTTGTGTTTTTTGGACGCTTATTCTGGTTATCATCAGATCAAAATGGCAGTCAAGGACCAGGAGAAGACGGCTTTTATAACTCCTTTTGGAGCCTTCTGCTATGTCTCCATGCCTTTTGGGATCAAGAGTGCCCAGGCGACTTATCAACGTTGTGTTTAGAATTGTCTTCATAAGTAGATTGGGCGCAATGTTCATGCATATGTAGATGATATTGTGATAAAGTCCTGGAAGGAGGAAACATTGATAGATGATTTGAGAGAAACATTTGACAACCTCCGGGTTTACAAGATGATGTTCAATCCAGAAAAGTGTGTCTTTGGTGTCCCGGCAGGCAAACTCTTGGGTTTTCTGGTGTCAAACAGAGGCATTGAGGCTAATCCGGAAAAAATCTCAGCAATTACATCTTTGGCTAAACCGGCGTCTATCAATGACGTTCAACGTTTGGCCGGCCGGATTGCGGCTTTGAGCCGGTTTGTCAGTCGTCTTGGGGAGAAGGCTATCCCTCTATATCAGATGCTAAAGAAAACAGATGATTTTGTCTGGAGTGAGGCGGCTGATAAAGCATTTGAGGATCTGAAGAGGCAGTTAGCTGAACCGACTGTGCTTGCATCCCCGATAGATAAAGATCCGTTATTGCTGTTCGTGGCTGCTAATGCCCGAGCTGTTAACGTGGCTATTGTGGTGGAGAGCAAGGAAGCTGGAAAGGAATATCTGGTTCAACGGCCGGTTTATTATATCAGTGAGGTACTGATTGAATCAAAGCAGAGGTATCCACATTGGCAGAAGCTGGTGTATGGAGTGTTCATGGCAAGCCAGAAGCTCAAACATTATTTTCAAGCTCATCCTATCACGGTGGTCAGTTCATCCCCTCTGGGAGATATTATTCAAAACGGAGAAGCAACTGGCCGTATTGCTAAGTGGGTAATTGAGCTTGGGCCTCACGGGCTCAAATACACGCCTCGCACAACAATTAAATCCCAAGTGCTCGTGGATTTCATCAATGATTGGATAGAGTTGTAGACACCAGATGAAAAGCCAGATAACACGTATTGGACCATTCACTTTGATGGATCCAGACAGTTGGAGGGCTCGGGGGCTGGAGTCATACTAACTTCCCCACAAGGTGACAAGTTTTGTTATGTCCTCCATTTAATGTTCCCTTGTACTAACAATGCAACTGAGTATGAGGCCTTACTCCACGGTCTTCGGATGGCTAAGGAGATGAACTTAAGCCGGGTTAAGTGCTTTGGGGATTCAGATCTGGTGGCTCAACAGGTGTCTGGCACTTGGGATTCTAAAGACCCACTCATGGCTGCATATCGACTAGAGGTGGACACAGTGGCTGGTCACTTCAAGGGTTATCAGGTGGACCATGTAGACTGGCGAAAGAATAAAGCGGCGGACACTTTAAGCCGCCTTGGTTCTCAGCGTAAACCGGTCCCACCAAATGTCTTTCTTGACGTGCTGCATAATCCGTCGGTCAAGGTACCAACAGAGGAGGAGTTGGCTATTCGTGATCCGGAGGCTCAATTGGTGGCAGCTTTGCATGTCATACCGGATTGGAAAATCCCATACCTGGCTTACATGAACCGGGGCGAGTTACCATAGGATGAAACCTCAGCTCGGCAGATAATCCGGCGTTCTAAGTCGATGACCATACTCAACGGAGAGTTACATCGTTATAGTGTCTCAGGGGCAATTCAGCGTTGTGTCTCTCCTCAAGAGGGTTGTGAGATTTTGCCAGAAATCCATGAAGGGGATTGTGGTCACCACGCTGGTTCAAAGTCTTTGGTAGCTAAAGCTTTTGCCATGGTTTTTATTGGTTAACAGCTCACGCTGATGCGGAGGATTTAGTCAAAAGATGTGACGGTTGTCAAAAATTCACACGCCGTGCTCATATTCCAGCTCAGGAGTTGAGGATGATTCCAATAACTTGGCCGTTTGCAACTTGGCGGCTTGATATGGTTGCACCCTTCAAGCACTCCAAGGACAAAAAGACCCACACTTATTAGTGGCAGTTGACAAATTCACCAAATGGGTGGAAGCAGAGCCAGTCAGTAAGTGTGATGCGGCCACGGCGGTTCAGTTCATCAAAAAGGTGATATTCCGGTTGGCTTTCCACATAGTGCTATAACTGATAATGGTACTAATCTGTCAAAGGGAGAGATGGAGGAATTTTGCCAACGTGAGCATATCCGGCTTGATATAGCATCGGTGGCTCACCCCCAATCTAATGGTCAAGCGGAGAGGGCAAATCAAGAAATTTTGAGAGGTATTAAACCCCGGCTTGTGGTTCCTTTGAAGCGGACACCGGGTTGTTGGGTTGAGGAGTTACCTTCTGTGTTATGGAGCATCAACACCACACCTAACAGATCTATGGGTTACACACCTTTCTTCATGGTTTATGGAGCGGGGGCAGTTCTTCCTAGTGACATATGTCACGACTCGCCCCGTGTGGCAGCCTATATTGAAGCTAATAATGAGACATCACGTCGGGATTCCCTGGACCTGTTAGATGAGGAGCGTGATCTTGCAGCAGCACGTTCGGCGATTTATCAACAAGATCTCCAACATTATCACAGCCGCGGAGTTAAGACCAGAACTTTTCAAGAGGGCGATCTGGTTCTCCGCCTCATCCAGGATCAGACTGATATGCACAAATTATCCCCGCCTTGGGAAGGACCTTTTGTGGTCAGCAAGAATCTTCACAACGGGTCATACTACCTCATTGATGTTCGAGAGCACAAAGACTCACGTAAATCGGAGGAGGAGACCAAGCGGTCGTGGAATATAGCTCTTCTTCGGCCTTACTATACTTGAGCCACAGGCTCTTCGTATGTACATATTTATGACAATGTATATATTATATAATAAACCGAAGCCTCGAATAAAGCGGGGTCTCTGTTCTTTTTACATCGTGTGTGAGCTTACAAGAGTTTCTACTGACAAAGCGGAGTTTTGTTAAACCGGTCTCTGCGACTGCACGGATATAAAGAAAATCACTAGGGGGCTTGGTCGTATCTGAACCATAGCTACACCTCTTGATCGGTTTGAAACCACAAAGGGATATCACTAGGGGGCTTGGTTGTTGTCACACCATAGCTACACCTCTTGATCGGTTTAACACCACAAAGGGATATCACTAGGGGGCTTGGTTGTTATCACACCATAGCTACACCTCTTGATAGGCATTAAGCCAAAAGGAAATTGTGTGGAGCCAAAGAGAGTTTGTTGAATTAAGCACAGCTCAAACATAGGTAACCACCGAGCACAGCTCACAAGGTACCTGGGGGATCTTTGCTTCTAAAAGAACAATGAGTTTTCAACCCTTGTAATAGGCTATCAAGCCAGGCTTGGAAGCCAGGTGTATTCACCTAAAACCCTGGGTTGTCCTGCCTCTTTAAGTAAGTCACTCTGTCCAAGTAAACCTAGTATGACCCATCGAACATTTGAAAAGTCAATCCCATGGACCCTGAACTTGTCAAAGTTAAATCGGTGATTGGTTAAAGATTGAGGTGCATCTTAAAAAGGCTTTGCAAAATGGTTTAACTCAGTGGCCTGGCAGCCCATGAAAAGCCTCGATTCAGGGCCTGGCAGCCCATGAAAAGCCTTGCATATTTCTTTTGTATTTGTTGTTTTAACATCTTTTGATAAGGGATTTATAAACATTTTTTCTGACAAACCGGTGTTCATTACAAACCGGCATGACTTTCAGCGCTTCGTTGTTAGTACATGACCAGATTCTAAACTGGTAGCGAATTGCTCCGGACTGGTCTTGACTAGATGTCACCAACCTTAGACGGACAAATCAACGGCTTTTTAGCCCAATATGATTTCTACATGAACCGGCAAGAGGGCCAGGAGTTATCAACACTCCAGATTAATGTTTTTACCTCTACCATACAAGAAGTTGGTCAGCCAACGAGGTATATCACAGGTATTACTTATTTTATCGGATTACTACAAACTTTGGTTATCCATCCAAGTTGTGTATGGCTTTTGGACATCATAAACCATCTACTGGTAAACCACTAGGATGCGTTTTAGTTTTCATATACAGGAACATAAAGGATTATGCATACATGAATTCCAAAAGTGGAGCAAGTTCTCACAATGTCAAAGCACCACAAAACATGCTCGATGGCATGACAAATAAAGGGGGGTTTGCTATTCTATTACAAGAAGCTTCAAAATGGCTCCAATTGAATAATTGTTTCTAAGAAGTGGCACACAATAGCTGGTAAACTGGGAGCCGGTTTAAGATGCTTCGTCTAGACGGCTTGACGGTTGAGGATCATTTGGTGCAATCACTTCTTCTTCATCCCTCCCCAGACGCTGGAAATCAACCGTAGACTAATCGATTCCGGTTAATGCTTTAAACACGGTTTCTTCATGGATAAGGCTGGAGGGGTTAATGTTAGGAGCGTAAGTATGCTTACGGATTGGAGGCACAAGTTCTTCGACTTCGTGGATTTCGGCAGGCTGTCTCTTCCCTTCAGTGTCGTAAGCCGGCCGGAAATGAGATAAATCTGTATCTTCTGCCAGTTTGCTAGCTATTGGTCGCATCTCCTTTGTCAGCCTTCGGAGATCATCATTGTCGAAGTTTGAACTGTCCTCCTTCACACCTGGATATCCTTTAATGATGTCATCCACTTCAAGATCCGGAACCCATGCTTTGGCCCAGATTAGTGCGGTCAGCGCTCCTGTTCTTGCGGCTGCCTTCTTCAGTTCAGTAATCCGCTTCTCAAGGGTTTCTTTTATCAGTGTTGGTGCCGGTTTATTGTAGGCTGCAGTGCATATAGCATGCTGGGATCTAGAGTAGAGCTGTTCTATTATGGTGTAAGCCGCTTTAAGCTTCATCCGCATATCAGCACCCAGATGAGTAATGTGAGTGCCTGTCATGGTTTAATATCAGCCCAACTGGTAAACAATAATATCTCATGAATTGGACAAACAACATAAGGAGATACTTACCAAATACAACGGACGTCATGGCGTTGATTTGCCGCTTCAAACCAGTTAGTTCATCTACAACTGGCTTCAGGGCTGTTTCGGCATCTTCAACTCTTTTGGTTAAACCGGCCTTTTCGGTTTCCCAGTCAGCATGTTCCTTGTTAAAAGACTCCTTTAGCTTTTCCATAGCTGTCAGGGCTTTGGTCAGCTCCTCCTTGGCTTTCACAGCCTATGCTTGTTGGGACTTCATGTTCTCTTGCAAATCAGCAGTTCGGGCATCTCTATTGCTTAGCTCGGCCTGTAACAGCAAAGATATGTCAACAACATGATATGTATTTTCTAAGTACTAAGCGTATAACAAGTTATGCACTTCGTACTTGGGGGCTAATGCCTATTTGCTCTATTATTGAAACATCTTTTATAAGTCGACAGAACAATGCAAGCATTATCCTTGACACTTGGGGGCTAATGTACATCTGTTCAAAACGGATGCATGGATTCAAGACCCGGATTACCGCGCAAAGCTAAACCGGCCTTTGCGGGCTACACTGAGGAAAGCTACATAATTACATTGGTAAAGTATCGGTTTTTGTTTTCACTAAGGACCTGGCATTTTGAGGATCAGCAGGAGAGGATTAAAGTATTACAAAGTCCCGGTTTAAGATTCACATCATAAAACGGACCTTGGGGTCTACTTGGGCTAGTGTTTCAACTTTGGAATCAAGAAATTAAGGGAGATGAAAATACCTCATAGTGTTCCTTCATTAAGTTCACCAAACTGGCCTCATAATCTCGGTTTGAGTGCACATGGTGTAAAAAACTAGAATGGAGGTGTTCAGCGCTGAGATGAGCATAAGTTGACAAATCAGTGCTCCATTTACCCTTCTCCATGATAGCACGCTCTTCTTTGGCGCTATGTTTGGCCAAGATTACATAATGGCCAGCAGAGTTGTGGCCCATGCCAGTAATGATAACGTCATCTCCTGGGCCTCCAGTAGCTTTTGTGGGTGATGTTGGAGTGCTAGTAACTCTCACCGGACTAGCCTGGATTGGAGCTGCCGGTTCAGTATCAGGAACAGCAGTATCAGCTTCAGTTTGTTCATTAATATTCCGGTCTTGACGGGGTGGCTCATCAAAGGTAGCGTCAGGATGGGGACCCTCCGGTTCAAGAGTTTGGTCCGGTTCATCTGTTTGCTCCTGTTCAAAAACCACCTGGTCTTCAGACAGATTGTTCACCCGAGCTTTTTTGCTGGGTCTGGCTTTGGCTCTGCAAACAAAAATAAAAGAGGTGAAAATTTAGCATAGTACTCAAAATATGTAAAACATTTGAAGAAAGGTTTTGAGTATTTACCCAGCTACATTTTTGAGAGGAGGGAGTTGGGTGGTTGTTGGCTCGCCAGAGGATGAGGGAGGTGTCACCTGATAATTGGAATCGGACGGATTAATAGGTTGTCTGAAATAACCTGCCTTGGGATAAGAATTGTCAGAAGTGGGGGAGACCTCAGATCGGTGCTTCCGAACCGGGGTATCAGGTAAACCGGCCGAAGTGAACTATTGGCTGCTGTGTCGGGTTGTCCGACGAGCTTCATGCTGCTGCGTCTTCAAAATAAATGTTGGATCCAAGTAAGCAAGAGGATGAGAAAAGCTTACTCTCCGGACCGCTTGACGGGTTTTTTGGGTTGGCATAGAGTCTGAATCGGAGGAAAGGGTAATTACCTCTACATCATTAGCCTGGCTGCCTTCTACGTCCTCCTGATAAAGATCATTGTTAATGAGGTGCATGAAAAGGGAGCCAAGTGAGTCAAGTTCTACCTCAACTTCCGGATCATCTCCATCTTCATCAAGTTCCATGTTGATCCGGTCAGCTGTTTTCCGCTTTGAGGTACGCTTGACGGCTTTGGTTTTGGGACGGGATGGCTTTGCCGCTTTATCTGCGGATTTCCGCTTGCAGAAGGGATCATCACCCTGTTTATACGCAAACAGAAGGAAGTTTACAAGTTGAACAATTTGAAGATATCAAAGATAAAAAGGAAGCATAGTGCTTACAGCAGGTGGTTTATTTTGAGTATAGAAGGGGTTCAAGCCGGTTTGGCGACAGACTGATTCCGGTTCATTCAAAATTTTCTTAACGCTTTCAGTGACCTCTTCATCGGTTACCTGAATGTTGATGTGGCGTGTTGGGGGTCTTCTAATTCACCGGTGTACTCACACATTAAACCGGGGCGGCGGCTTAGTGGCAAAACGCTCCAAGATATCCAGCAACACACAAAATCAACGCCTGTTAAACCATTGGCCATAAAGGCCTGGAGCTTGGCGAGTAGAGGGGCATATTTGGCCCGTTCCACAGAACTTAAACATTACGGCATTGGATGAGTGTTGGAAAGCCGGTGATCACAGTAGCCTGGAAGAGGGTTCTCATCTTCAGGAGAGGTATCTATGTAGTAGAACCAAGTCTGGTTCCATTCCTTAGGGTGACTGTGCAGTTTGGCATGAGCGAATTCAACTTCCTTTCGCTTTTGAACAGAGACACCACCAAGTTTAGTGTTGGGACCGTTTACAAATTCTATATGCCGGTTCATATGAAAAAAGTCCCGGAATAGCTCAGTAGTTGGTTCTTCTTGTAAGTACACTTCAGAGAAGACTTGGAAGTTGCATAGATTGGACACCGAGTTGGGTCCCATATCTTGAGGATGGAGTTGGAAACAGGCAAGCACATCTCGGAAAAACTTCGACGTGGGCGGTTTGAAACCACGACCTATGTGCTCGACAAAGACCACTACGTCACCCTGGCTTGGGGTAGGGGGATTCTCTGTTCCTGGAACTCGCCATCGAATTTCAGTTTTCTTAGGCAAGGTGTCGATATTGACCATTCTGTTCAACTATTCCTCGGTGACCTAGGAAGAAGCCAAGTTGCAAGCGAAAAACTGTTTGGCCATTGTGGAATGAAAAGCTGAAAAATAATGCCGGTTTACAAATCATTCATGGTGGTACGCAAGATGCAATGGATTAAAAATATACAGATATGTGAAATTGTGTAAACCGGAGACCGATACAATAATGAATCTCAAGGTCATACCAAGGGTATACGTGTGTTGTTAAACCGGACTGTTACAATGAATGTAAAGGGGGTTTGCCGGTTTACCAGGGGACTAATGGTATGAGATAAATTGTTTTTACAAGGCGAAAAGGGCTAAGTAAGGTAAAATAGATCTCATAGTTTGGCATGGGAATTTCATATCTACTGTGCATTGGATAATCAAAATATATTTTGTTCTAATCTCAAGTGCTCAAAAGGTTCAGTAAGTTCAGATGAGTTTGATATCAAGCTGATGCCTTTACAAGAAGAAAGGAGTTTAAGCTACAAAGGGCGCTGAAAACAATCAGATCTAACTGGCTAATGGGTTACTAAAGGAGGAACAACTTCGGTTATGAAGAACACCAAACCCTAATGGAGGATCTGGGGTGAGGACAAGAGTAACTTACTAGTGCAGGAAGAAGTAGCGGAGGATCACCGCGTGTCTCTGGTAATGGTCAGGTTGATGAAGTGGCCTTCGTTGAAGTAGAGGTGAAGCTCGGTGATGGCGGCGGTGCTCAGGGGCAGAGATGTCGCGAGGAGGAAGAAGAAGTGAAGGAGACAAAGGGGGGAAAGGAGAAGGACCTATGGTCCTATTTATAAGGCGAAGCAATAAAGCGACAAGTGTGGGAATCGAGGAGCACAAAAATGGATAGTTAATAATGGTGTCGCCTTGATGATTGGATATGCATTAATGAAGGTAATCTTCGGCTTCAACGAATAGATGACGTCAAGGCAGTTTATCATGATCCCGGAGTATGACGTCACGGTGGTTTAAAAGTTCAAGGTGAAGATGCAAAGGAGGGGTTTTTCTAAGTGTTGAAGATTGACATGAACAAGTTCAAACCAATATGGGGCCTAATGTTGGGGATATTACTACTGGGCATAAACCGGCCAGGAGTAGCCAGATTAACTTTATGAAGATTAGAAGCCCATGAAGACGTAATAATGATGGAGCTTTATGAAGGCCCAAGGCCCAAAGGCGAGTTAAGGCCCGTAGATGTAAACCGACCTTGTTTTGTAACTTGCATTGTAAGATAGGAATTATAGAGACCGAACCGGACACGTTTACGGTCCGGCTTCGGGACTCTGTAAACTGGCGGGTGTCCACCTATGTATATAAAGGGACGACCCAGCAGCAGTTTAGGGACGATAGACAACAACTCGAGAGCCAGTCAAAGCGGATTCGCTGCCTGGTCATCGAAACCCTAGCAATACCAATCACAACTAGACGTAGGCTTTTACCTTCATCGAAGGGTCCGAACTAGTATAAACTCCCCGTGTCCCCTTATCCGGTTTAACCCCTTTAAGCAAACTCGTTGCGATGGCTCCACGACTAAGTCCTTTCACGAGGACATCTGCCGTGACAAACCCACGAAACGTAGGGTTGGAAATGGTGACAGATATTGATATTCCCCATTCGATAGGGAGGGATTTATATAGGTAATATAGCAATTTCATTACTCTGGTCATGCCCATATCTTCCTGCTGCAATTGATAGTGTAATTCGAATTTTTGAGCAGTATCTGCTACTACAACCTGAGGGTTTTCTTAGCTAAATTAGGCTATGTTTGTTTTGTGTCAGCTCCTTGTTGTCCATGTTAACTTCTTTTCATGGTACCCATAGATTTGACTTTCAGTGTTGGTGATTCTGCAGTTGCTGTAGACTACTATAGTGATGAGTGTCTAGCTTTCGTAATCTACACTTCTTGCATAAGGATTTGCATGTGCCTTTGTACCATGAGTAATTTTGGGACATGGGAATTGGTTCTTTCTTACTATAGTCTTGCTGCTATAGTATGGCTCTGTTCTTGGTGGAGGTTTCATTACTTGTTTTGTGTGGCTTAGGTTGTATTTCAGTGGAATTTGTGTGATATGTTTGGCTGGACTCTGCTCTTTTCACAGTTATAGTTTTGTCACTTTACAGCTTGCATGCTTGCCATACCAGTATTGCATGCTTGCCATACAGTTAAACACCTCAATCTGTTAGTATTTGTCTGCATTTTCTCACATTCTTCTTGTATCTGATCCAGTATGGCTTGTAGTGGTTTATCCAAAATGTTGAATGATACTGCCTGGATATGCATATATTGTTTCACCTCTTCACAGGCCAACATATTTTCCATGTTGTGATGGAGGCCTTTTTTGAATACTGGGCTTTGCCACCTGTTGTTTGTCTTGTAAATAGCATTGGACAGAGATTTAAGCAAGTAGCACAATGCCGTGTCCACCTGGGATAATGATTTTGCAAGTACCCTGAGAGGCCCTTGAGTTTGCCGGAATGTCGATTAACTTCCGTTCCGGCAAATTCGGGTACTCCATATATCCTATTTTCAGCAAAGGTCATGCTGAAATTTTCCGTGAATTTTAGCATTACTTTGCTAAAAATAGGACATATGGGGTACTTGCGACTAATGCATGGGCTGGGGTATCTTAGTACTTAATTAAGTAGGATCAACTGCCCCTTTATTCTTGCTGCATTAAACCATAGGTGGCAATAGAGCCAAGTGATTAGGCCCAACTAACAATTCTCCTTCCCTTTTCTTGATAGGGTATATTATTAGAAGATACCCATATATATCAGTCAACCTTGGGTGCCTCGGCATCGATAAACCCTAAATGATGAAAACTTAACTTAGCATTTAGGGTGCCTCGGTGTCGACAAACCCTAAAGGATAAAACCTTGGCTTTTAGGGTGCCTCGGTGTCGATAAAAACCTAAATGATTAAAGCTTAGGCTTTTAGGGTGCCTCGGCGTCGACAAACCCTAAATGATAAAAGCTTAGCTTTTAGGATGCCTCAGTGTCGACAAACACTAAATGATGAGACCATGATCTTGTTCCTTGACAATAACCAACTTTTTGACCAAACTTTTTTTCCTATTTAGAGCAAAACATGGCCCACAACAATGAGGCCGGTGGTTTGAGCAAGGCATTCTGGGAGCTGTCCCAGGAGATAGAGGAAGAACCTCACTGCTATGAGGATGCCGCGGAAGACACCGATCATGACTACACAACCCCTAGTGGCGTCGGGGATGACACCACTGATGGTGCCACCGAGGATGCCACCACTGATGATGGTAGCACACACACATATGGCAGCCAACCGAAGAGGCAACGGAAGGACCGGCGCCCGAACGTGCTCGACACAGTCAAGGAAGAATTTACTGAAGTGTCCTTCGAGGGGCATCCAACGGCGCCCAAAGAAATAGTCAAGGGGTACGCGGGACAGCTCGGGTGCATTCTCCGGAGCACAGTCTCGATCAACACCGAGAACCTAAGGCAACGTGAGCGAGGGAATTTGCGCAACCTCCTCTTCACGAAGCTGCA
The DNA here is from genome assembly GCF_003073215.2 of Triticum urartu. NCBI lineage: Eukaryota > Viridiplantae > Streptophyta > Magnoliopsida > Poales > Poaceae > Triticum > Triticum urartu. The sequence goes on along the minus strand of NC_053026.1, from coordinate 645,392,774 downwards.
CGAACGATACAAGTTCCCCGGTAACTTCGCAAACACAAGCCTCGCAGGGAATAAAGTGAATAGTGCCGCCCTCATGAAGATGAGCACGGCCCTGGCTACTTGGAGAGCCGCGGTGAAGAGAATGATTGAAAAAGGTGATAGTTATGACAAGATCAAGGAGAAACATCCTTCGATCAGTGACGATGACTACCTAGAGTTCAAGATCAAGTGCGAGAGCGACGCAACCATGGAATCAAGTGAGTGGGGGAACGAGATGAGGGACTTGAACTTAGGGGTCCACAAACTCGGTCCCGGCAGTTACAGAGTGCAAGAACCTACATGGGACAAGGAGGACGCGGAGCGTGCCGAGCAAGGCCTACCACCCCTCTTCGAGAAATACTGTGACAAGCAGACCAGGAACTATGTCAGGGCCCGGTACAAGGTGGACCTGGTAACCAAGGAGCTTACCACGGATCCGAAGACCGAGGCGCTTGAGCGTGTTCTTGTAAGGAATACACCCCCGCGTAATTAGCTCCATATGGTTGCATTCTAATTAATGAAGACAATTTTCTAAATGGTTCATGTTCCTTTCGCAGGACACTGAAAGCAGTAGCGCGGGGTCATCTCAGAGCTCCCCTTTCAACACCCCTTTAAATAGGGCGTTGAACATAATGAAAAACAAGGATAAGCTCAGTAAGCCATGGTCAGCTGGTCGTGTGGCCGGAAAAGGCTTGTCCATGAAATGGTTGGAGTACTATACCGCTGGGTGAAAGGAGAAAAAGACCAGCTCGGAAATCCAGGAGCACGAGGTTCAACAACTCAAGGCACAAGAGGCACGGATTCCGGAGATCGTCGAAGAGCAAGTGCGAGACTAACTGGGAGCGACGATCACTGCCATTATGCCTACCTTGCTTTCTGGGCTGTAGTCGTGGATTGCGGGCGGCCAACAGGGGCCGCCCCCGATTCCCACCTTCACAGGCAGCAACTCGTGCAACGCACCGGCGGCGCCATTGGTGTCTCCGGCGGAGGCGGCATTGGTGTCTCCCGCGGCGGTGCCGGAATTGCAGCTTCATGGACCCGGGTGTGGGAATAATACGCCCGACGGCACCTCGGCAGCAAGCGGCCCCTCCGTCACTTGCACGCCTGCCGTTGGCGGTGCCTCGACATTAGCCGAGCTCGATGCCATCATGGTAACTAATTAAGCCTCTCGGCCGATGACTTCATCTCCTTGCCTTTGACTGGGCATCCCTGACGCCCTACATGTTTCTGCAGGGCGCCGCCGACGTTCCGTGCACTCTACTGCACTTTGTGAACAATGAGTTGGTCAATGTCGCCAAGGGCAGAACCGTTCAACAGGGCAGCCGCGTGTTCCACGGTAATCAGATGCCACCCACTGTTTATAGGGTTCAACTGGTTCGGGTTCTGCCGGGCTTCAGCGACATGTTACCTCCGTATCGGCCCCATGGGGCCGACGAAGATGATGTGATGACCCTCAGCGCCTGCATAAGCTGGCCCATGCTTTGGCCGAAGAGCCAGATTCGTTTGGGGGCGGGGGACACCACCCCACAGACAACACCGCCAGTCGTGCCGGTGTCAAGCCATGGCAAGACCCCTGCAACGCTACCGGACATGCTGGATATGCATACGGCATAGGATCCGGACATGCATATGGCAAAGGATCCGGACGACAACGACGATGGTACATTTACCAACGTTGATAAGTACTTCAACGAACATGGGTATGGTGACGAATTCTTGGGGCCTCCTCACTAGTAGAAAAAGGGCCTATTGTCCTGGTTCGTAAGGGCCTTTTGTCCCGGTTCCTGAACCGGGACTAAAGGGTCGGTACTAATGCCCTGTCCCTTTAGTCCCGGTTCAATTCAGAACCAGGAAAGATGGGCCTCCATGTGGCTTGTGCGCGGAGCCCAAGCAGGAGGGCCTTTGGTCCCGGTTGGTGGCACCCACCGGGACCAATAGGCATCCACGCGTCAGCATTTCTGTGGCTGGGGTTTTTGTTTTTTTAAGGGGGGGTTTGGGGGTTTTGGGGGGTTAATATAGGTGTTTCATATATTGTGTTAGCTAGCTATAATTAATAGAGAGATGTGTCCTCTCTTATGTCCATGCTTGGTCGACGCTACGTACTATACATACGTATAGAGAGGACTAGACACGCTAGCTAGCTAGTAAGCAAACGAAGGAAACAGAAGATCGTCATGAACATATATGCATACAGAGAGAAGTGATATCGACCACCTCTCCTTCTCCGAGAGATTGGTCGAACAACAAGTTCTCGTATATCTATCCGACACTACCGGCTACATATATACAATAATTATCTCTTACAAATATAATCTCCTAACATACGGACTCATGGTCCACATAGTATTCTCCGTCTTCAGCGATCACGTGGTCAAGAAAGAATGCCGCCAATTCCTCTTGTATTGCTCGCATGCGAGCTGGTGCTAGGAGTTCATCCCGCTTCTGAAACATCTAATTTGAAGAAGGGGGTCAATACATATATATATATATGAATGAATGAAACTCAACACAAATGATGGTAATAAAATTGTGAATGTTGTTATTTATGCACTTCATATTGTTCGTCAGAGTAGCCCCGCTCACAGGTCGTGTGGCGGATGGACTCGCAAACATAGTATCCACAGAAACCATTCCCTTGTTCCTGCCACAACCACTTTACAAGAAATAGAGGTCAATCAAACTGATAAGCAAGAATGCCAAATGGTATTGATGAAACTAGCGCTTGAATCAATAGGAGATGCGCGGAACATGCTTTTTTGGTGAATTTTTTTGGTGAATTTTTTCCAAACCCTCCCAGACAAAGAAAACAATTACTTGATATATCAGGAAATGAACAAAGTTGCTGATATGGTGGATAATGATCGATTTAACTTACTTCTCGAGCATTTGAGTCATCTCTGCATAGTCCTGCGGATCTTTTCATCTTGAGTCTAAGACGGTTACTAGTCCTTGCTCAAGCTTAATCTCTAGGAGAATATAGTGGAAACTGCACACGCATGCATAAATCATCAATTACATTACTATAACCTTGACTAATATATAACGGAAACCGAATATGCACAAGACAGTAACACTCACTTGAAGTTGTAAGGAAAGAGTATTATATCTTTGTTTTCATTTATTACCAACGATCGAAGCAAGTTGGCCTCGGTATCTGTGGCATGAAATTTAACCTGAGTTGCATCAATGATATTTGTGTTAATGAACCCAATATCACCGATTTGTCTTTTCTTCAATTCGACGATCTTCAATCTGCATAATATAGTGAGGATAATTATAAATACATGCAATGAAAGAGCTGAGCTATATAGAGAGACTTAATGATAGAAGTAGTACTACTTACAGACAGTAGCAGGTGACCGTTGCTTTGTCGAGGGCCAATTGATTGAAAAACTGAAAGAACTCCTCAAATGGAACATGCAATAGATCAAATCCAACGAGGTCATGCTCCTTTTTAACCCTCACATACAAAGTACTCCTCCCCCCAGACTCTCTGTAGATTTTCAAGTACCAATCATGCAATCTTCGCATCATCGTTTTTTTGACTGAACACTGTGAGGCAACAGCCCCACAGCCTTTTATTAAAACTTGGCCCAAAAAAACAAGTACAAAGGAGTTCAAAGGTAAGACTAACTAAGAGACAGGAAACCTACCTATACCTGTACAAATATACAAATATACAACAGCATGTGCCACATGATTAAGGCAAAGTATGAATCCAGTCTTGGAGAGATTGCTTGACCGAGGTCTTCATCCTATAAGAGTGCAGAGTAATGTCATGGATGAATTTGGCTTTCCATCTGCCAAAGGTTGGGCTAATATGCCTGAAGATCTTGTCATTCCTCGTGATCCAAATACTCCAGGCAGCGAGGTAAACTACTTCAAAGAAGAAGGGGTGGTTGAAGCTTCTCTTAGCAGCCAGGATGCATTCACGAGGAGCTAGCCCAGCATACCAGTTAATCTGCAGATAATTCCAAACTCTGGTGCTGAAAGAGCAATGGAAAAAAAGATGGTCTCTGTCTTCATGCAAATGGGCCACACACACAGTGGGCATAAATTATCATCCTCCTATGATCTCCAATGTCTTCTAAGCAACATATCCCTCGTATTGAGCCTATCATTAAGCATGAGGCAGGCAAAAACTTTTTTTTCATAACACACTTGCTCTTCCATATCCATTTATAGGGATCATCATTAGGTAGGTGAGCATGGGCCATAATGTAAAAACTCTTGGCAGAGTATTGACCTTTACTAGGTGTCCAAGACTAGGTATCAGGTTCAAGAGGCCTCCTTTGCAGGGTAGATAGATCAGAATTTAGAGACACCAGTTCATGCAGCATTTGGAAAATCTGGGTCATTAGAAGGAATGGGGAGATTAAGTAGTCCCTGTTGCAGCATTTGGTTGACCATAGGTTGGAGAAGGTCAGGAGCAATGACAAACAGAAGAGGAGAAAGAGGATCCCCCTGCCTTACACCATGTTTGCAAACAAATTGTTTGCCAGGCACACCATTCAATAAGATAGAACAAGATCCAGATGACAATAGTTCCTTGATCCATCCAATCCATTTTGCATCAATTCCCTTATATTTCAACATCAGCAGAATCAGGTCATGTTCAAAAGTATCAAATGCCTTAGCAAAATCCTACTTGATGATAAGGATGGGTCTTTTGGACTGGTGACACTGATGTATGTATTCCAAGCTCCAAGCAATGCAATCCTGAATAGACCTTGACTTAAGGAAGCCATATTGATTTTTATGGATGCATGTGAGGATGACCTTCTGCAGTCTATTAGCCAGTAGCTTAGTCAGAAATTTCAGACAAGTATTTGTGAGAGAGATTGGCCTAAAGTCATTTGGTCCCTCAGGAGAAAGGATTTTTGGGATGAGTGTGACAAGAGATCCATTAATACTCTGTAAAGAGATTCTTCCTTCATAAAAGTCCTGTATTAACTTGAGGAAATCATCCTTAATTATGTGCCAACATTTTTTAACAAACAAACCAATAAAACCATCTGGTCCTGGGGCTCTGTCAAGAGGTAAAAATTTCAAAACCTCATTGACCTCATCCTCAGTAAAAGGCCCAGATAAGACCTTTAATCTAGGGACAGGCTGTATCAAGGCCCTAAGATCAAACAACATGTCAATTCCACATGTAACTCCCAATCTATCCTTATATGAGGACCAGAGAAGCCCAGCCATTTCACTGTGGGTTGATAAGGTCACACCATCCTCATTTACTAAGATGGAAATAGAATTTCTTCTAAATCTCTTTGTTGCCATAGCTTGAAAAAACTTGGAGTTTTCCTCCCCCACTTTGATCCACCTGATGGTACACCTTTGTTTCCAATAAATGTACTGTAGGTGAAGAAGCTCTTCCATGTGTAACTTTACAATTTTCCTGAAATTAAATTCAGGTCTAAATAGAGGCCTGCTTTCTTCTAAGTTATCAAAAGCAAGGATAACTGCATTGCAGGCAGTTATCAACAGCTTTCAGCCTGGATAAACTTGTGTGCCATTTCCTAAGCTCTGACCTTAACCTTTTAAATTTATGGGTTAGGATTGCAGCAGAGTTAGATAAGTTTGTGGGGGCAGACCAGGATCTTTGAACACAGTCCATGAACCCAGGCATATCAACCCAGTAGTTTTCAAAACAAAAAACCTTAGCTTTGGGTATGGAGGTAGAGATTGAGACCACACAAGGCACATGATCAGAAGTAGTTTTGGCCAATGGGTACACCATGGTATTAGGATACTCTGCAGTCCAAGAAGGAGTTGTAAAGAACCAGTCCAATTGTTCCAAAAGAGGAGTTTCTTGCATATTTGACCAGGTATATGACCTCCCCTTTAGAGGCAACTCAATAAGGCCGAGATTGCCAATGATTTCATTAAAAATAAACATATCATTAATGTCACCCCCAGGCATATTTCTATTATCCAGTGATCTGATGAAGTTAAAATCCCCTAGGAATAACCAGAGTTCATTCTATGGGATTTGAATATGATATAACCAACGCACAAAAGCATCTCGAAGCTCTCCCTGGCATGGACCATAGACATTAACCAAGGTCCAAGTTTGGTTATTTTGTGTGGAGGAGAAATTTATGACAATACCATAGCTTTGCAGATCGATGAGAGTACCAACCAGAGAAGATGAACACCATAAGACAATGATCCCACCAGAAGCACCCACAGAAGGAGAGTACACAAAATTATCGAATCTTCTAGGACAAAACTTCCTAATAGACCTTTGATTAAAGAAATCACATTTAGTTTCTTGTAAGCAGACAACAGAACACTGGCTCTCTTCAATTTTAGCTCTCACAGCCTGCTGCCTAACTTCAGAATTCAGTCCTCTGACATTCCAGCAGAGTACTTTCCAGTTCTTATTAATGTAAGTACTCATGATAAAACAATGTGAAGGAGTAGGGCAAGCACAGTATCACATAATAATACTGACACAAAATATAAGCAGCAGACTGCATGATATAGTTTAGAGAAATCTTCACAACCATAAAATATCCACAGTAGTCTGAAAAAGCCAGTAGCAGACCCAAAAGATAATAAATGGCAGGACAAAGGGCCTTCCTCCCTATGATATGACAGCATGAATCACTCATCATTGGGCATGTCTGGTTGTTGAGCTTGTTTGGGCTAAGCCATAAGCTGCTCCACAGACAGTTTCTCCAGAGAAATGCCTAAAGAGGCACCCAGATTCTGCATAACTTGGATTGGTATAGGTGCAGGCTTGGATCTGGCGCCATGGGTCTTCCTTTCTGGACAGTGGCCTCTTGAAGCTTGGGCTTCTTCGCCCGTGGCTGTCGTAGAGGTCTGGGCTTGACTGGAATTGCAGATGTGGGCTTGAAACCCTGCAGCTTGGCAGCGCTTCTAGTCATTCGTCTATCAGAGAAATCGGCCTTAGGAACCAACAGAGACTTTGGCTTTCTTCCTTTCTTCTTCACAACAGGAGGTACACTGAAAAAAGGAGGTGAGACTTGCACAGTGTCCAATGAAGTTTCAGGTGCAGGGATGTTAGGGAGCCCATCATCAAAAGACAGTTTCCTAGCAACTGGCCTGTGAGGTGAGGGTAGCTAAGGGAGTGGCTGGTGTTGCTCATATGACAGTGTAGGTGGCCAAACGAAGGACATGTCCTGTGGAAAAGCTTGTAACCAAGATCTCTTGAGGGAAGCACCGTGAATCTCCATAGGCAGCTGCTTGGGAACTGATGCAGTCAGAAAACTAGGCAACAGAGACTCAAAAGTCCGCTACCAAATTATGTTAGGTGGAAGAACTGGCCCATAGACAACTTTGGCAGCGCCAACAAAAAGTGGTGGCTGTAGGGGAGGTTGGTATGGAACAATAGCAAGATTATTATTGTCTTCAGGTACAACTAGAGCTTCAAAGTGGTTTTCATTAGCCTGAACTTCTGCCTAAACCTCATTGCCTAACTCCTGAACCAAGATATCATCCTCAAGCATATTCAGGGGCTGCAATGGGCCAATCTCCACATTTGGCCCATCTACCTCCTCTTGTATTATTGGGCCAACAGGCCCATCATCCTCAAGCACTGGTACAATACCCTGGAAAGGATTCGAAGGGGGCCCATCAACCACAAGATTCTGCTGTGAGGAATCATTGGAGCCCATTGAGGGGTTTAAAACCATGGAAGCTTGATCTTGCTGCACCTGTGGTTGCTCCCCAGCCTGTTCCTCAACTGGCTCATTCCAAGCACCCCAACCATCCTGCTGAGGCTGCTGAGGCTGTGGATCATCCGGCTGCCAAGGCTGTGGGATGTCATTCCATCCAAGGGCAGGATAAGGTGGCACTGCCCAGAAGTTTTCTGCAGGTTGAAGATGGCCTGGCATTGGATGAGGATTCCCATCAACTGGCATTACATCTTCATCCTAAGGAAGTTGCTCAGCAAAGGCAGCGGTTAAGATACTACATGAGGCGGTCCAGGAAACAACAGCACCTCCAACATTGGCAAACTTGCGGAAGACAACATCTCTTGGGACAAGCAAGTTATCTGGAAAAGATGCATAAACCAGAGATCGAACCAAGCGGTCATCCTCATGATCCCAATAATGAAACTGCCCAAAAGATCCCACTACTTCAGACAGGATTTCCTCATTCCGATAATCTAATGGCACCCCAATAAACATGAGCCATCCAGTTATGTGCCCTTGAAGTGCTCTATATCCCTCTCCATCATCGTGGTTTATGAATCTAACAAAGATTTCCTGGCCATTCTGATCTAATCCAAGAGGCCAAGGGGCATGATTAACTAGGGCACTACGAATAACTGGGTCCTGCATCTGATACAGACCTACGCCCTGGAACCACGTTTGAGAGGAAAGAACTGGCAGTTGGAGCTCATCGATGATAAAATCTCTGACCTGTTGGCGGAGATGAGGTACATCCTCTAGCTGGGGAATCGGCTCAACAATCCCCATCATGTTGGATTCATGGCGGTGGGGAGGCGAACGGGCCGGTGTGTAGAACTTACGCGGCAGTCGCTGCGGGCCGGCGTCGACGATATCATGTCCCGCCGACAAAAACCTTCTTGGGTCGAGCTCATAGTTCGCCATGGACAGCGGCGAAGCAGAGGTATTGGTGTGCGTGCGGTTTGATGGAGGTGGCTTGGAATAACCAGACTGCAGAGTAGGGAAGGCAGAGGTTTTGGCAGGGGATCTTTCCACTGTTTGGGAGCACGAAGTGTCCGGGCTATGCTTGAAGTCACGAAGCTCGAGGTTGGTAGTTGGGCTGGTTTGTTTAGGAACCCAAACGTTTAAATTGGGAGGTGACCTCGTGCAACCGTTTTAACCTGACCGAGCCGGAAACATTGACGGCACCGCACCTTGTTCATGCATCGATCGAGCGTGTGTCCCATGCCCAAGCAACGTGGACAATCCCAAACTTGGGCAGCAATTTCCTCAATCACCTCATCCAAACCTTGGAGGTCACGTACTATTTCCACGGGTGACTTGGGTGAAAGTTGCACCGGGCTGACCGGGCTGGCAGGTGGGATATGGTCCGAAGCAGCAGGACAAGGCCCATCATCTTCAGAATCGTTATCTGATAGAATTAGAGGGTTTTGACTAGAGCCCAAGGAAGTCCACCTGACGGAAACAATATTAGGTGAAAATATTATCATATTGTTATGATCTGGAACCGTATCCCGAGAATGACGGTCGGCAGGCGAAACAGATCCAAAATGCAACTCAGCCTCCAGCTCCGGTGGGTAAGTCACCGGCGGCGAGCTAATAATCTGCATGGCTTTATCCTTAGATAAAGAATTATCTTTTGAAACTATCAACTCCTGGGGATCAAGAGAATAGCCTGCATCCTGCTGCACCGTTAGGATGTCCTCGGCAGTGGCATTGTAATGATACCCTTTGCATGCATTATAATTAAGAAAGGTTGCAAAACGTAAACTCTTGCGAGGATGATTTCCATCCTTAGAACGGAAAGATGATTTTGCAGGAGCATGCTTCAAAGCGGCCATGCCAAGACTCGCACGACGCTTAGATGGGCTGACTAGGATCCATTCATCATTGCATTCAACTTGCCAAGATCTAAATTCCTTGGTCCAATCTGGACCTCCATGGCCCCAAAGATGAAAATGACACTTGAATTGCGGGGAAACATGATTGCGTTGGTGTAAGATGAAAAAGCCAACCTCCTTGCATTAGACATTAAAGGAGAAGACACGATCACGTAAACATGATACCTTTAATGAAGAACAATATCCCCCGATCGCCGCCTCTAGAGCTAGGGCAACATTCTCCTCAGTCAGGCGGAAATTATGCCTTGCAAATGAAACCACCATGATGAAGTGACCAGAACCATCAGTGGGATGAACCGTGTGCCTCATGGATCGCCAGATCTCTTGCGCGAGACCCATTCCATGAGAAAAATCAAAACCAAGAGCAATGGAAGCCTGGACCGCCATCGAGATCAAACCCCAAGGGGGTAAACCTTGACGCCGGAGAGAATGGGTGGGTCGGATGATGATTTCCATGGTTGGAGGTGGAAATCACTAGAGGGCGGCGGCTAGGGTTAAGGTGGGGTGGGCGGGGTGGGAGCCATTTGTTCTAGTTCCCTCGCTCTTCGCATCATCGTTGATAGAGATCTTTCATCTTTGACGAGAGGCTTCCCGTACTCGTATCTTTGTATCTGTACCTCCATGAAATTATAATGTACATCATCGGGCAGGTAATCTGCAAGATTGCTATAACCAGGCGCCATCCTCGGATCATTAGCGACGATGTCGCTAGGCACCTTGAGCGGGGGGCACGATTGCTTCTCTTGTTCGCCGAGCTGGGCAATTTGTTTCCCAGCTCGTCGTTCTTTCAGCCTTTGATCACTGACAGTAGTTCCCGACCGCTCTGGTTCGGCAAATTCCTTTCCAATAATGCGCTCATAGTTTCCTATCGGCGGAGACTTGGGTGGTTTTGTCAGGGCAGCCAGAGTGCGCTTCGCTTTCACCAGATCTACCTTCTCCTCCGGAGGTGGATGTTTCTTTTCTTTCACCCCTTCAAAGAAGTTCCTCACTTCTTCTTACGTGATCTCGGCGTTCTCCTCCGGGGTCCTCTCGTATGGTAACTTCTCTAGAGTCTTCAGAGAAGGACCGAATCTATATGTCCTCCCGCCTGTGGCTGTACTGCTAGACACCGGCAAAGAAGACGGAGCGGTTGTCTTCTTTACTTCCTTACGAGGCGGAGTAGAAGGACTACGACGCGCCAGAGCAGCCGGAGCGGCGGCAGGTCTCTTCCGCCCTTGCCGACGAGGCAGAGAAGGAGGAGGTTGGCTGCTCGGGCGCGCCGACGCAGGCGGAGAAGGAGGCAGAGTGCCGCCATGCGCCGGAGAAGGAGCCGGCCGAGTGCCCTGATCGTCACTCACCGGAGGAGGGGGTGGTGGAGGAGGCGGAGTTCCCTGACTCGCCGGAGGAGGAGGAGGAGGCGGAGGCGTCCAGTTCGGAAGGTTGATGAGCTCCTTCCGCCATAGGCATGGAGTCTTCAGACTAGAACCCAGCCTAGTCTCCCCTTCAACGGTAGGGTGGTCAAGCTGGAGGTCCTCAAATCCCTCTGTTATTTCATCCACCATCACACTAGCATATCCTTCTGGAATCGGCCCGCAGTGAAAAGTTGCGCCGGGTTCAGTAGGAAAAACAGAGCCAACAGCCGCCTTGACCTTCATATTAATCCATTGCGTCATAAGGTGGCAATTTTGAGACTCCTTGATAGCATCCACGGGATAGCTGGCAGGAGCCATCAAGACATGCTCCGGCCGAAGCAGCTTGGTGGAAGCCACGTTGCTTCTCCGCTGAGATGGAGGGGTAGCTTCGGGGGAAGCTTCGGCAGTTCGTTGGCTGTGATTTGCTTCTTGTTCCTCTATCGCTTGTACCCTAGCGTGCAGCGCCTGCGGTTGGGTCTGATCCACTTTCTTCCTCCTCTCGTGGCATTTGTAACCGCCTGCGTCCGGAAACCCAGCCTTCCACGGAATGGAGCCTGGCATGCCTCGTGTCCGTCCAGGGTGCTCAGGATTCCCGAGGGCCATTGTGAGCTCGTCGTTCTCTCTCTCTGTCTGGAACGAATGTCCCTTGCTATGCTGCTTCGATATAGTGCTTAAGCCTCTTGACTGGTATTTCCATTTGCTCGTCTGTCCAAATGCACTTCCCTGATACAGGGTCCAAGGTTCCGCCAGCCCCGAAGAACCATGTCCGGCAATGGTCTGGCTAGTTAATTGTCTCTGGTTCGATCCCTTTATCAACCAGATCATTCTCAATCTTGGCGCACATAGGCCGGGCTGCGAGGTAGCCACCTGACCCCATGCGATGGTGATGCTTCTTCTTCGCAGCATTTTGCTTGTTTGTCGCCAACATCTTCTTATTCTTTTTCGATGTCTTGTGGGCCAAAAATGCGGGCCAGTGATCTCTGATCTTCTCATATCTGCCCTTGAATTCTGGTGTCTCTTTATTTTTGACAAACTTATTCAGCTCTTTCTTCCACATCCTGAATAGTTCTACCATCCTCTTAAGAGCAAAAGACTTGATTAATTGTTCTTTAACTGGCTTCTCCGGATCATCCTCTGGCGGTAGGGTGAAATTTGACTTCAGCTCAGTCCAAAGATCATTTTTCTGCATATCATTGACATAAGACACCACAGGGTCTTCTGTAGCCGGCTTTAACCATTGCTGGATGCTGATCGGGATCTTGTCTCTAACCAAAAGCCCGCACTGAGCAACAAATGCGCTCTTTGTCCGGAGGGGTTTAATCGGTTGGCCGTCGGGCGCGATTGCTATGATCTCAAACTTTTCATCCGAGCTCAACTTTCTCTTCGGGCCTCGTCTCTTTACCCAAGTTGTGCTCGATCCGGAGGGCTAGAAAAAAGAACAAAGACTTAATTAAAATGTGTACATACCAAAACAATGAATGCATCAATTAGCTAGTCAGCAGAAGCTTAACTAATATACATACCTGGCCGGGCTCGGTTCTGTCACCGGAGACGTCATCACGGTCTCCTTCTTGCACCGGCATTGTGTCACCGAAGCCGTCCTCACGGTCTCCTTCTTGCACCGGCATTAGGTCACCGGAGCCATCATAATCATAGCCAGCTGTTTCCAGACCATCGGTGTCATTGAGAAACAACGAGCAGACGGCATCACTTCCTCGTGCAATTATGTCCCCCAACAACAATTCTTGTACTTCGTCTCGGGCGGTGTCCATAGTTTCTACAAATATTTACAACATGGAAATTATTATTCAAACATGACAGATGGATATATTAGTGGCAAACATAGAACTAATATTAATTAGTGGCCTCGACGCTGCTCCTCTAGGTTTGGGGTGGCCTCGACGCTGCTTCTCTAGGGTTGGGAGTGGCCTCGACAACGCTTCATGGATAAAAAAAGAACAGGAAGAAGAAAACAAAGAGGAGAAGAAAGAATAGAGGAGTAAGAACTCCTCTATTCTTTCTTCGCCTCTTTTTTTTCTTCTTCTTCCTCTTTTTTTTATCGGGAACGAGGGTCGTGGAGGGTCGCCGAGCGGTAGAGGAAACCCTAAATAGCAAGTATCGTGGGTGTGAGATACATGTGGCCGTCGGTGTCGGACACTACATCCACGTCCCACAAGTGACGTGGGTGTTGTCACTTGTGGGACGTGGATGTAGTGTCCGACACCGACGGCCACATGTATCTCAAACCCACGATACTTGCTATTTAGGGTATATCGACCCCCCCTCGTGTTGAAGTTATTGCGAGGTGGTATATATATCGACCCCCCTCATGTTGAAGTTATCGGGAGGGGGTATATCGACTCCCCCTCGTGTTGAAGTTATCGGGAGGGGGTATATCGACCCCCCCTCGTGTTGAACTTATCGGGAGGGGTATATCGACGACGACAGACCCGATAAAACATAAGAATACGAAGAAGAAATAAAAAGAGGAGAAGAAGAAAGGAATAGAGGAGAAGATCGAAGAAAAAAAGAAGAAAAAAATGAGGAGAAGAAGAAAGGAATAGAGGAGAAGAAGAAATAATAGAAAAAATATCTATTTTTTCTTCCTCTCCTCTATTCCTTTCTTCTTCTCCTCTTCCTTTTCTTCCTCTCCTCTTCTTCTCCTCTTCCTTTTCTTCCTCTCCTCTTATTCTCCCTTTTCCTCTACTTATTTTCCTTTTTACTCTCCTAAACATATAGAACTTTTCTAGAAATGAAACTAACCTAAAATGTACTAAATCAGATAACATATATAGATAATCCTTTTCTAAATATTTAAATCTAACTTTTGCATATATGAACATATATAAACAAAGAACATACAAACATATATACATTTTTATAAAAAAGCAAAATAAAAAATACAAACATATAGAACTAAATAAAATAGGGGGGCCGGACCAACGGAGGGGCAGGGCAACGGCGACGGGCGGGGCGGGGCGACGACGACGGGCGGGGCAGGGCGACGGCGATGGGCGGGGTGGGGCGACGGCGACGGGCGGGGCAGGGGCGACGGCAACGGGCGAGGCAGGGCGACGACGACGGGCGGGCCGGGGGCGACTGCAGGGGCGGCGGGCGAGGGCACGGGCGACGGCAACGGCGCGGTCGGGGGTGACTGCAGGAGCGACGGACAGCGTCGGGGCAGCCTGGCGGCGTCGATGAGCTCGACGTCCTCGGGGGCAAATGGTCGATGAGAAACTGAAATTTTCAGAAGTCCTGGTTATATACCAAGAGCATTGGTCCCGGTTCGTGGCACCAACCGGGACCAATGCCACCTTTAGTCCCAGTTGGTGCCACCAACCGAGACCCAAGGCCTCTTTTCAGCAGCCCAAAGGGCGGGAAGCGGCGGCCTTTGGTCCCGGTTGGTGGCACCAACCGGGACTAAATGGAGGCATTGGTCATGGTTTGTGACACAAACCGTGACCAATGCCCCCTTTAGTCCCGATTGGTGCCACCAACCAGGACCAAAGTCCTGCGCCTGCGAAAGCCACGGTGCGGTGGGATGTTTAGTCCCACCTCGCTAGCTGAGGAGCGGCCGCACCTATTTATAAGCGCTGCCCCGCCCTCTCCATCAAACTACTCAGAACTGCAGGCCTTTGGGCCTAATCTCATACCGCTATGCCTGTGGGCCTGCTGGGCCTTCTGCGGGCCTGAATCCTGGCCCATGGATGGGCTTCTAGTCGTATTCAGGCCGTGGTGGCCGAGTAGGTGGCATCTATTTTTACTATTTATTTTTTTCATTTCTACTTAGAACTAAATACTTATAGTTTTTTAGTGATTTTTTTTCTTTTCGGTCACAAAAATTATAAACTTTCTGTTAGTGCCATTAGTTTTAAAATTTGAATAGTTTAAATTTGATTTTTTTTTAAAATTTGTGTGAATCACTAGTTTATGAATAACTTTACTATAAAAATTGATTTTTGAGTCATTATTTTTCCTGCTATTTAATATTAATGTGTTTTATCATTATACTCAATTTGGTAATTTTAGTTAGTCATAACAAATATTATAGGCATTTTTTCTTTTTTGCTATTTATTTTTTCATTTCTACTTAGAAAAAAATACTTATAGTTTTTTAGTGATTTCTTTTTTCTTTTAGGTCACAAGAATTGTAAACTTTCTGTTAGTGCCATTAGTTTTCAAATTTGAAAACACTTTTTTTTTGTTTTTTTTGCTTTTAGTGCCTATTTTTTTCCAGTTTTTTTGTTTTGTTTTCTGCATTATTTATTTTCTATTGTTTTTTGCTTTATTTTTTAATTCTCTTTGCTTTTAGTTTTAGAAAAGTTATAAACTTTTTGTTAGTGCCATTAGTTTTTAAATTTGAAAACACTTTTTTAGTTTTTTTGTTTCTTTGTTGCTTTATTTATTTTATTTTGTTTCTACTTACAACAAAATACTTATTGTTGCTATTTTTATTTTTTTCAGTTCTTTTGTTTTGTTTTCTGTATTATTTATTTTGTTTTGTTTTTTGCTTTATTTTTTAATTCTTTTGCTTTTAGGTCAGCAAAATTATAAACTTTCTATTAGTGCCATTAGTTTTCAAATTTGAATAGTTAAAATTCGAATTCATTGAAATTTGTGTGAATCACAAGTTTGTGATTAACTTTACTAAAAAATGAACATAGATGCACCTATAGAGAAAATTCGACCTAAATCCATAGTTTTCAAATGAACTCTGAAAAAGTTGGCATAGCATACTCGTGTGTTACAAAGTTGGCATGGTATCATCATAAAAGTTGCGGGAGGAAGTCTTCACTTTTTCTTCGCTTGTGTCATTTGTTTATTGCGCCGTAACCATGGATAATCTTCATCGTTTATCAGGATGCTTGGGTCAGCCTTGACATTGAAGGGAGGAATTTCATGAAACTTTTCGTAATCTTTAGACATGTCTGTCTTGCCTTCCACTCCCAGGATATCCCTTTTTCCTGAAAGAACTATGTGGCGCTTTGGCTCATCATATGATGTATTCGCTTCCTTATCTTTTATTTTTCTCGGTTTGGTAGACATGTCCTTCACATAGATAACCTGTGCCACATCATTGGCTAGGACGAACAGTTCGTCAGTGTACCTAAGATTTTTCAGATCCATTGTTGTCATTTCGTACTGTGGGTCTACCTGTACCCCGCCGCCTGACAGATTGACCCATTTGCACTTAAACAAAGGGACCTTAAAATCATGTTCGTAGTCAAGTTCCCATATGTCCACTATGTAACCATAATATGTGTCCTTTCCGCTCTCAGTTGCTGCATCAAAGCGGACACCGCTGTTTTGGTTGGTGCTCTTTTGATCATGGGCGATCGTGTAAAATGTATTCCCATTTATCTCGTATCCTTTGTAAGTCAATACAGTCAAAGATGGTGCCCTGGACAACAAGTACAGCTCATCACAAACAGTGTTGTCACCTCTGAGACGTGTTTCCAACCAACTGCTGAAAGTCCTAATGTGTTCACATGTAATCCAGTCATCGCACTGCTCCGGGTATTTGGAGCGCAGACTGTTCTTGTGTTCATCGACATACGGGGTCACCAAGGTAGAGTTCTGTAGAACTGTCTAGTTTGCTCGAGACCAAGAATATCGGTCCCTGCATATTATTGAGTCACTTCCAAGAGTGCCTTTTCCAGTCAGTCTCCCCTCATACCGCGATTTAGGAAGACCTATCTTCTTAAGGCGAGGAATGAAGTCAACACAAAACCCGATAACATCCTCTGTTTGATGGCCCATGGAGATGCTTCCTTCTGGCCTAGCGCGGTTATGGACATATTTCTTTAGGACTCCCATGAACCTCTCAAAGGGGAACATATTGTGTAGAAATACGGGCCCCAGGATGACAATCTCGTCGACTAGATGAACTAGGACGTGCGTCATGATATTGAAGAAGGATGGTGGGAACACCAGCTTGAAACTGACAAGACATTGCGCCACATCACTCCTTAGCCTTGGTACGATTTCTGTATCGATCACCTTCTGAGAGATTGCATTGAGGAATGCACATAGCTTCACAATGGCTAATCGGACATTTTCCGGTAGAAGCCCCCTCAATGCAACCGGAAGCAGTTGCGTCATAATCACGTGGCAGTCATGAGACTTTAGGTTCTGAAACTTTTTCTCTGGCATATTTATCACTACAGGAATCAGCTACTTTGCCGTCTGCCATGGCGGACGGCAAAGGCATGAACGGCGGACGGCAAAGGCCTTTGCCGTCAGCCGCGGACGGCAAAAGGCTCCGGCAAAGTAGGCTACGGTAAACAGCTACTTTGCCGTCTGCTTCCTAGCGGCGGACGGCAAAGGCCCTGTGCCGTCCGCGGCGGACGGCAAAGAGAGCGGACGGCAATAATTGCGCTCTCAGTCCGTTAAGTGGCAAACGGCAGGCCTTTGCCGTCCGCCGCTGACGGCAAAATTGCTAGGGTCGTTGCCGTCCGCCGTATGATGTCATCTACACGTCACTACATGGCAGGTTCTTTGCCGTCTGCCACTGATGGCAAAGTGCAGGTTCTTTGCCGTCTGCCACTGATGGCAAAGTCTTTGCCGTCTGCCACTGTAAGCAAACTGACCAAATGGGTCAGCTCCCAGGAAGCACAGCTGGATGCCACATGTCCTCTTTGCCGTCCGTGGCAGACGGCAAAGAGCCCGTTGCCGTCGGTGGCAGACGGCAAAGAGCCTGCATATTGGCTCTTTTATCTGTTTTTTATTAAATCCAACAATTTTCATCACAAATATATATGACATATATAGATATATTTCAAAAGGCCATTACAGAGCAAACATATAAGATATCCAACACATAACTTCATCATCCAACCATATATATTACATGCATAGTTCCATCATACATAACAAGTTCAACATAGAGGCATCCAACCATATATATTACAATAGTTTCATCCAACGATACATGCATAGTTCAACGATACAAAAGAAACAGAGAAAGGGATAAGGAGCACTCCATCTATGCAAGCTTTCGTCAAGTGAATGAAATCTACAAAATGAAAAATAAGAAAGTTAGAACAAGAAGAGTAGAACAAGAAGAAGACTAGAACAAGAAGAGTATGTCATTTATGAGCTAACTTACGTGAAATGGATCATATATGAGCTAACTAAGTTGAAATGGGTCGTTTATGAGCTAGCTAAGGTGAAATGGATCATTTATGAGCTAACTTAGTTGAAATGGGTCGTTTATGAGCTAACTAAGGTCAAATGGGTCGTTTTTGAGGTAACTAAGGTGAAATGGATCGTTTTTTAGCTAACTTAGGTGAAACGGATCATTTATGAGCTAAGTTAGTTGAAATGGATCATTTTTGAGCTAACTTAGGTGAAATGGATCATTTATGAGCTAATTTAGTTGAAATGGATCTTTTTGAGCTAACTTAGGTGAAATGAATCATTTAAGAGCTAATTTAGGTGAAATGGATCGTTTTTTAGCTAGCTTGGTGAAACGGATCGTTTATGAGCTAAATTAGTTGAAATGGATCGTTTATGAGATAACCTAGGTAAGATTGGTCATTTTGGATTTAACCTAGGTGAAATGGGTCATTTTAAAGCTAACGTAGGTAAAATGGATCATTTAGGAGCTAATATAGGTAAAATGGGTCATTTTTGAGCTAACTTGGATGAACTGGATCATTTATAAGCTAACCTAGGTAAAATGGGTCATTTTAGAGCTAACTTAGGTAAAATGGATTGTCTATGAGCTAACTAAGCTAATTATGCAATTTTTGCCATAAGTAAGCTAAGTACAGATCGTTTTAGAGCTGACTTAGGTAAAATGGATGGTTTTGGAGGTCAGTAAGCTTATTAAGTCATTTTGGAGGTGAAGAAGCTAAGTCTAGGTCATTATGGTAAGCATTGGAGGAAATAAAGCTAAGTCTAGGTCTTTATGCATGTGTTAAGCAAAACACTAGATAAACTTACCAAGATCCAGGAGGTGTAGGAGCGGGGTGGCTCGTGCCGGTAGCTGGAGAAGGATCGTGCGATGCTTGTCTGGAGTTACGCTGCACCAAAGATCATTTCCAATGTCTTGTTAGCATCATGACACTCAAATGTTAAGACTAGCAAGTAATGTCATTCAAATAAAACTCACCGTGGTCCCAGGAGCAATCACTGGCATCAGCGGAGCGGTCTGACCTGTCTTCTCGCACACAGACTGCACATTTGGTTTTGACGACTCAGTCATACTAGTTAGTAATGAGACAAACACTACATGAATGTTTTGGCTAATCTGCAGAAGAAACTTACCACAAGGAGCTTGTTCATGGCCCTTGCCTGCATGTCATTTCGTGCCCTCTCCTCCTCCATCATCTTTGTCGTCCTTTCCTCCAACTCCCGCTGCCTCTCCGCCGCCTCCGCCAGAAGTTTCTCCGTTCTATCTCTCTCACTCTGTATAGCAGCCTGCAACACCACTCACATGACCATTTGTAATCATTGATGGAAGCGCACACAATGTAATGGAGAAAGATAACTGAGTACGTATCACTAACCTTGATGGCGAGTTGCACTGGCCGTTCACTCTGCTGGGCACCGCGGTCGACGAAGAAGGGCCCGGCGGTGTGGCCATACTGTCCAGCAACGCTCGGCGGAGAGGTTCGTCTGGAATGGAAGACCTCAGACCACGCTCCCGACCAGCGCCCACCATCATGAAGCAAACTACACGATCAACACAATTATATATGATGTTTTTCATAACAAAATCGAAAAATATATGACCTAACTAATAATTCACAAATATATGACCCCGTCGGCCTCTGGAAGGCCAAAGAACACCTTTTTGGGAGGTGTCGGTGGTCGGGGTGTCTTGTCGGTGTCGGGGTGCCGTGTCGGGGTCGGGGTGCTGTTTCGGGGTCGGGGGGTCGGGGTGTCGTGTCGATGTCGGGGTAGTGCCGTGTCAGTGTCGGGGTGTTGTTTCGGGGTCGGGGTGTGGTGTCGGGGTCAGGGTGTCGGGTCAGGCTCGGGGTCGGGGTGTCGGGTCAGGCTCGGGGGGTCGGGGTCGGGGTCGGGGTCGGGGTTGGAGTCGGGGTGTCGGGGTCGGGGTCTCGGGGTCGGGGTCGGGGTCTCGGGGTCGGGGTGTCGTGTCGGGGTGCCGGGTCGGGGTCAGGGTACCGTGTCGGGTCGGGTTTTTTTCCTTTTCTTCTTCTTCCTCTTTTTCCTTTTCTTCCTTTTTTCCTTCTTCTTCTTCTTCTTCTTCTTCCTCCTTTCCTTTTTCCTCTTCTTCTTCTCCTCCTCTCCTCTTTTTTCTTCTTCTTCTTCCTCCTTTCCTTTTTCTTCTTCTTCTTCTCCTCTCCTCTTTTTTCTTCTTCTTCTTCCTCTTCTTCTTTTTTCTTCTCCTCCTCTTCTTCTTCTTCTCCTGATCTCCTCTTTTTCTCTTTTTATTCTTTCCTAAAACTAAACTAAACCTAAAACTAAAATTAAAAAAATAGAAAAAGAAAAAAACTAAATCTAAACCTAAAACTAAACTAAAACTAAACCTATAAACCTAAAACTAATCCTAAAACTAAAACTAAATCTAAACTAAACATAAACCTAAAACTAAAAAAACAGAAAAAAGGAAAAAAAAGGAAGAAGATCACCTGCAGGGTGGAGGAGGGGGGCGGTGTGGCCTGGGGCAGCGGAGGAGCGGGGCGGGGCGGCCTGGGGCGGCGGAGGAGGGGGGCGGGGCGGCCTGGGGCGGCGGCGGGGCGTGGTGCGACGGGGCGGTGGAGGTGGGAGAGAAAGAGAGAGAGGGGGGGAGTGGGGCGCGGCCCCGTTAACGTTACGTGGGGCCTCCCTCTTTGCCGTCCGCCACCCTTTGCCGTCCGCCTTCTTGCTCTTTGCCGTCCTTTAGCGGACGGCAAAGAGGGGGCCCGTTAGGTTTTTTTATTTGCAACTCGTTAGTGGGGCCCCTCCCTCTTTGCCGTCCGCTAGCCGACGGCAAAGAATCTTTGCCGTCCGCTAGCAGACGGCAAGGAACTGGCTGATGGCAAACTTGGTCTTTGCCATCAGCCAGTTCTTTGCCGTCTGCTTTTTGGAAGCTGATGGCAAAGAGCTTCTTTGCCGTCCGCTAGCGGACGGCAAAGAACTAGCAGATGGCAAACTAGCTGATTCCAGTAGTGTATTATTCCCTTTATATTCGACGAGAAGCCCGCCGTGACCTTCATACTGAGCAGGCATTCAAAGAAGATTTCTTTCTCTTCTTTCGTAAGAGCGTAGCTGGCAGGACCTTTATACTACTTCGAAGGCATGCCGTCTTTTTCGTGCAAACATTGCAGGTCCTCCCATGCCTCAGGTCTATCTTTTGTCTTCCCATACACGCCCAAGAAGCCTAGCAGGTTCACGCAAAGGCATCACGTGCATCACGTCGATTGAAGAGCGGACCTCTAGGTCTTTCCAGTAGGGTAGGTCCGAAAATATAGATTTCTTCTTCCACATGGGTGCGTGTCCCTCGGTGTTATTCGGAACAGCTAGTCTGCCGGGACCCTTTCCAAAGATTACGTGTAAATCATTGACCATAGCAAGTACGTGATCACCGGTACGCATGGCGGGCTTCTTCCGGTGATCTGCCTCGCCTTTGAAATGCTTGCCTTTCTTTCGACATTGATGGTTGGTCGGAAGAAATCGACGATGGCCGAGGTACACATTCCTCCTGCATTTGTCCAGGTATATACTTTTAGTGTCATCTAAATAGTGCGTGCATGCGTGGTATCCTTTGTTTGTCTGTCATGAAAGGTTATTGAGAGTGGGCCAATCGGTGATGGTCACGAACAACAACGCCTTTAGGTTAAATTCCTCCTGTTTGTGCTCATCCCACGTACGTACACCATTTCCATTCCACAACTGTAAAAGTTCTTCAACTAATGCCCTTAGGTACCCATCAATATCATTGTCGGGTTGCTTAGGGCCTTGGATGAGAAATGGCATCATAATGAACTTCTGCTTCATGCACATCCAAGGAGGAAGGTTATACATACATAGAGTCACGGGCCAGGTGCTGTGATTGCTGCTCTGCTCCCCGAAAGGATTAATGCCATCCGCGCTTAAAGCAAACCAGACATTCCTTGGGTCCTTTGCAAACTCATCCCAGTACTTTCTCTCAATTTTTCTCCACTGCGACCCGTCAGTGGGTGCTCTCAATTTCCCGTCTTTCTTTTGGTCCTCACTGAGCCATCGCATCAACTTGGCATGCTCTTTGTTTCTGAACAGACATTTCAACCGTGGTATTATAGGAGCATACCACATCACCTTCGCAGGAACCCTCTTCCTGGGGAGCTCGCCGTCAACATCACCAGGGTCATCTCGTCTGATCTTATACCGCAATGCACCACATACCGGGTATGCGTTCAGATCCTTGTATGCACCGTGGTAGAGGATGCAGTTATTAGGGCATGCATGTATCTTCTCCACCTCCAATCCTAGAGGGATACGACCTTCTTTGCTGCGTATGTACTGTCGGGCAATTCGTTATCCTTTGGAAGCTTCTTCTTCAATATTTTCAGTAGCTTCTCAAATCCTTTGTCAGCCACACCATTCTCTGCCTTCGACTGCAGCAATTCCAGTACGGTACCGAGCTTTGTGTTGCCATCTTCGCAATTGGGGTACAACCCTTTTTTGTGATCCTGTAACATGCGATCGAACTTCACCTTCTCCTTTTGAATTTCGCATTGCGTCCTTGCATCGACAATGACCCAGTGGAGATCATCATCATCGGGCACATCATCTGGTTCCTCTTGATCTTCAGCAGCTTCACCCGTTGCAGCATCATTGGGCACATCGTCTGGTTCCTCTTGATCTTCACCAGCTCCCCCCGTTGCAGCATCACCGTATTCAGGAGGCACATAGTTGTCATCGTACTCTTCTTCTTCGCCGTCTTCCATCATAACCCCTATTTCTCCGTGCCTCGTCCAAACATTATAGTGTGGTATGAAACCCTTGTAAAGCAGGTGGGAGTGAAGGATTTTCCGGTTAGAGTAAGACCTCGTATTCCCACATTCAGTGCATGGACAACACATAAAACCATTCTACTTGTTTGCCTCAGCCGCATCGATAAACTCATGCACGCCCTTAATGTACTCGAAGGTGTGTCTGTCACCGTACATCCATTGCCGGTTCATCTACGTGCATTCTATATAATTAAGTGTCCAAATTAATAGAAGTTCATCATCACATTAAAACCAAAGTACATACATAGTTCTCATCAAACAACATATAGCTCTCCAGAGCATCTAATTAATTAAACCATACATTGAAACTATGTAAAACATTTCAATGCGAAAACAAATGCGATCATAATCGCAAGCAAGGTAACAATTGATCGAATGGCATAATGATACCAAGCCTCGATATGAATGGCATATTTTCTAATTTTTCTAATCTTCAAGCGCATTGCATCCATCTTGATCTTGTGATCATCGACGACATCCGCAACATGCAACTCTAATATCATCTTCTCCTCCTCAATTTTTTTTATTTTTTCCTTCAACAAATTGTTTTCTTCTTCAACTAAATTTAACCTCTCGACAATAGGGTTAGTTGGAATTTCCGATTCACATACATCCTACATAAATAAAATCTATATCACGTTGGTCGGCATAATTTTCATAAACAACAAATGAACCAATAGTTATAAAGATAATATATATACCACATCCGAATCATAGACAGGACGAGAGCCGACGGGGGCGGATACCAAAACCATCGCACTATATAAGATGCAATAATAAAAGTAAGAAAATAATACAAGTATCTATGTAAACATACAAGTAAGAATATTTTTCCTTTCAGAAAGAAGATAAGAACAAGAGGCTCACCACGATGGTGCCGGCGATGAGCTCGGCGCGGGTGATCGACGGCGGTGAATACGGGGACGGGGCGTGATGAACCGCTAAACCTAGACAAGTATTGAGGAAAATGTAGCTTGGAGGTCGAACTTGGAGAGGAGAAAGCTTAAGTAGTGTGGCTCGGGCATTCCATCGAACACCTTGTGTGCATAAGAGGTGAGCTAGAGCACCACCAAGCCCTCTCCCCCTCGGCCAAAAAAAACATAGCAGTGTGCTCTACTCTTACGTGAGGGGGTATATATAGGCACCTCATTGGTCCCAGTTGGTGGCATGAACCGGGAATAAAGGGGAGCCTTTGGTCCCGGTTCAAGCCACCAACCGGGACCAATGGTGGTGGGCCAGGAGCGAGGCCCATTGGTCCCGGTTCGTCCCACCAACCGAGACCAAAAGGTCCAGATGAACCAGGACCAATGGCCAACGTGGCCCGGCCGGCCCCCTGGGCTCACGAACCAGGTCCAATGCCCCCATTAGTCCCGGTTCTGGACTGAACCGGGACTTATGGGCTGATCCGGCCTGGACCGTTGCTCCCTTTTCTACTAGTGCCTTCTCAAGAACCCAACCCCGCAAAAGACGATCTAGCTGGTACGACGGAGAAACCCAGTTGCAACAGGCATTGTCTGGCGTTCAGTTCTCAGGAGACGCCTCCAGCTGCCACCTTCCCCGATCCTCAGATAGCCGAGCTACGAAATATTATCAGCCCCAACACACTCAAGAAGGCTATTTGTCAGCAAAACTCGATCCCATTGCAGCAGAAGAAGGGACGGAAAAGAAAGAATAACAAGGGTGCAAGCCAGCCGGCACCGAGTACGATCCATGCTCAGGACGGGCCACCTTCACCTAAGGATATCTCGAGGAGGGTGCATTTGGCGGGTAGGCCGATGCTATGACTAATCTGCTCATTACTACAACCGGTGCTATGCGGAGTCTGCATGACAGTGTTCTTTCTTTGGAGAAGCGGCGTCTCCGAGAGAATGATGTGGCATACCCGGTTTTCGTGGCCAAGGTGCCAGAGGGCAATGGCTTTGTTGATAGAGCCATCGGGGGTATGATCATTGTGCGGTTTGATTACATCTTCGCTATGTTTAACCTTCATCCGCTGCACTACACCTTCGTTTGGCTATTTTCGCTGAGTATGGAGATGCGGATCATTAGAGACAAGACCCGGGACATCGTGATAGTCGACCCCTTCTACATGCGTGCCAAGATCTTGCGCGGCGCTGGGTACCGGCAAGTCGCGAGTTCATACCTCGAAGGCGTCATTCTGGCAAAACCCAGATAATGATAACTTCCTCGTGCCTTACTTTCCTGAGTAAGTCATCCCCTCACCGCCCCGTAACATATGATTTCTTAGATTTTGATCGTTCTTTTTTCTTCTAACATTCCGTGTTTTGTGCAGTGACACACATTGCACACTCATCCTCTTAAGCCCAAAATATTCCATGGCCACGTATTTCTACTCGGACCATGAGTCGAAGAAAGACTACACAAATATCAAGAAAGTTCTTGATGATGTTCTCCCCGACTACGCCAGATCTGGAGGCACCTTCAGCAGGCAATTCGTAGGTACGACAAGCACGTCTTCGCCCACAATACAACGTTCCCTTGCGTTAAGAAGCCGCCTGGCGGTCAGAAGGATGCCTACTACGCCCTCCATCACATGCGGGCGATCATACGGGACCATAATCACCTTCTGCTACCAAATAATCTCAAAGATTGGGCCGCAAGCTTGTCGGCAATCCAGGACGCGGACATCAGACAATAATTCTTTCACATCCAGTCGGAGTTTGCGGAAATCATCCATCAAGATGTCCTTCGTACCTCGGGGCAGTTCTACCTTAGATATCAACCGTCCAACAGTGAGATAGAAACAACGCTACAAATGCAGTCTGACAACGCCCACGATTTCATGACCATCACGACAGACGGCGGCTTCATCCACGCTCCGGTCCCTGAGTCGAGTCGAAAGTAGTGATGCTATGTAGTTCTGAAATATTGATTAGCTGATGTTGTAATTAAACTTTAATGAACTTGTATGTCACTTTGGTTTGGACAGTCGTTCAACTTATATGTAATCGGTTCTATTTATTAGTAGGACCATGAATCGTGCTATTAATGTGTTGCTTTTCTCTTCCGATCCTTTTGTTGCATACTTATATATTGCTTATGTATTGTTTGTGAATTGCTACTAACGTTTTGTTTGGCAAGTGCATAGAGATGCCATTGTATGTCGTGTACAAGGGTAAGGTTCCCGAAGTCTACGATGATTGGGAGGAGTGTCGGAGACAGGTTCACCGTTTCAGCGGTAACAGTTACAAAGGGTACACCACTAGGGCGGAGACGGAAGCTAGATACGCGTGCTATCTAGCGGGAGAGAGGAGGGAGCGGAGGAGAAACCGGATGAAGACCAATTTCATCGCGATGATGCTCATCGTGATGACTGCAGCTCTCTTCTATGTGATGGTAGTTTAGATGATCGATATCGACTTGTAATGTGAAGACAAACTCGCAACTCGCGGTCTCGAGACTTGTAATGTTCTAACTTTGTTCGATCTTTTGAATTCAGAGACTAATATGATGAATTGTATTCAGAGACTAATCTTCTATTGTATTCGATGAATCTGCTGTTTATATGTTGTGCTGTCTATATTCTATACAGTAATATATTTTGTAACCTATGCAAATATCAGAAAAGAAAAAAAAATCCTAATATTCATACTAGTGGCGCACCACACTGCACTTTAGTGGCGCACTGCGATAAACACACTAGTGGTGCATTATCTGGCAGTGCGCCATTAGTAACCCAGAGCACAAGGTAAATATGGCGCCCTGGGAGGCATAGTAATGGCGCACCGTTTGACATACTAATGGCGCACTGCCTGGTGCGTCACTATTGTCTAGTATACTAATGGCGCACCAGGGGTGCGCTGATACGTCTCCAACGTATCTATAATTTTAGATTGTTCCATGCTATTATATTATCTGTTTTGGATGTTTATGGGCTTTATTATACACTTTTATATTATTTTTGGGACTAACCAATTAACCTAGAGCCTAGTGCTAGTTTCAGTTTTTTCCTTGTATTAGAGTATCGCAAAAAAGGAAAATCAAATGGAGTCCAATTGACCTGAAACTTCACGGAACTTATTTTTAGACCAGAAGAAGCCCACGGAGTATCGGAGATGCACCAGGGGAGTCCCGGGCTGCCCACGAGGGTGGAGGGCGCGCCCACCACCTTGGGCGCACCCCCCTGCCTCGTGGACAACCCGGAGGTCCACTGACACACTTCTTCCTCCCATATATAACCATATACACTAAAATCTTCGAGGAGCACAATATATCGGGAGTCCCGCCGCCAGAAGCCTCCATAGCCACCGAAAACCAATCTAGACCCGTTTCGGCACCCTGCCGGAGGGGAAAATTCCTCTTCGGTGGCCATCTTCATCATCCCGGTGCTCTCGATGACGAGGAGGGAGTAGTTCTCCCTCAGGTCTAAGGGTATGTACCAGTAGCTATGTGTTTGATCTCTCTCTCTCTCTCGTGTTCTTGATGTGGTACGATCTTGATGTATCACGAGCTTTGCTATTATATTTGGATCCTATGATGTTTTCTTCCCCCTCTACTCTCTTGTAATGGATTGAGTTTTCCCTTTGAAATTATCTTATCGGATTGAGTGAGAACACTTGATGTATGTCTTGCGTGGGATACCTGTGGTGACAATGGGCTATTCTATTGATCCACTTGATGTATGTTTGGGTGATCAACTTGCAGGTTCCGCCCATCAACCTATGCATACGGGTTGGCACATGTTTTTGTCTTGACTCTCCGGTACAAACTTTGGGGCACTCTTTGAGGTTCTATGTGTTGGTTGAATAGATGAATATCAGATTGTGTGATGCATATTGTATAATCATACCCACGGATACTTGAGGTGACATTGGAGTATCTAGGTGACATTAGGGTTTTGGTTAATTTGTGCCTTAAGGTGTTATTCTAGTATGAACTCTAGGGCTGTTTGTGACACTTATAGGAATAGCCCAACAGATTGATTGGAAAGAATAAATTTCAGGTGGTTTCGTACCCTACCAAAATCTCTTCGTTTGTTCTCTGCTATTAGTGACTTTGGACTGACTCTTTGTTGCATGTTGAGGGATAGTTATATGATCCAATTATGTTATTATTGTTGAGGGAACTTGTAGTAGTGAAAGTATGAACCCTAGGCCTTGTTTCAATGATTGCAATACCGTTTGTGCTCACTTTTATCATTAATTACCTTGCTGTTTTTATATTTTCAGATTACAAAAACCTTTATCTACCATCCATATACCACTTGTGTCACTATCTCTTCGCCGAACTAGTGCACCTATACAATTTACCATTGTATTGGGTGTGTTGGGGTTAGAAGAGACTCTTTGTTATTTGGTTGCAGGGTTGCTTGAGAGAGACCATCTTCATCTTACGCCTCCTACGGATTTATAAACCTTAGGTCATCCACTTGAGGGAAATTTGCTACTGTCCTACAAACCTCTGCACTTGGAGGCCCAACAACGTCTACAAGAAGAAGGTTGTGTAGTAGACATCAAGTTCTTTTCTGTCGCCGTCGCCGGGGAGGTGAGTGCTTGAAGGTATATCTTTAGACCTTGCAATTGAGTCTTTTAGTTTCTTGTTTTATCACTAGTTTAGTTTATAAAAAAATGGAATTTATTTTGCCTCATACGCTTCATCTTTTTAATATCTTTCGTGAGTATGATGGAAAGGAAAACTGTGCCAAAATGTTAGAAGAAGAATGCATTAAAATGTTTGTCACTAAATCTTTGAATGATGAGCATGATTGCAATGTTGTTAGTATGAACTCCTTGAATATCCATAGTACTAATGATGATTGCACTAGTTATGATGAAAATGTCTCCTATAAACATGTCCATTTTTGTGGAGTGCATTGGGTTTGCAAGTACACACCAAATAGGGAAGATAGATATTGCAAGAGGCATAAGCATTTAGAAACTAAATTTTTGCAAGAAAGGCTAGGTGTTTGTGCTGAAAATTTAAATTTTCTTAGCCGTACTTGTGAACTTTGCAATGAACGTGATCATTTCAGTACCCAATGCAAATTGTTTCATGATCGTATCGTGTCCAAAAATTGTGATGACATGATTTCTCTTGCACATCATAATGAACTTAGTTTGCTCTTGGGTTATGAAGAAATGAAACGTATACCTAAGGTTATTCCAGAATTTTTCCTTTATATAGTTCTTAATTTTGATCTAGAAGAAATTTATATGTATTGTGTGGTGAATTTTATTAAAAATCCTTATACTCCCAATTACATAAAGAAAATAAAACAAATAGAGGATGAAGAGAATACTAATGAAAGGGAAGAGACTTCCCAATACCCTCCTATTATTTCTTATGATGAATCAGGTAACGAGGAGGAGCCTCCTATTCAACCAATCTCATTAATAAGGAGCTCCAAAAAGAGGATTGAACCCAGACATGATGTGGTGAAGAAGAAGAAAAGAAAAAGGAAGAGAGGTAAAAGATATCTCTCCCAAATAATGCTGCTCGTATTACTATTGTGCCTCATGAAAATATAATTGTGGAAGATAATGATACTTCTTATGATCTTGAAAATCTTTTTGGCACTTGCTTGGAAGAATATGATAACTGCTATACTATTGGTGCTATCCATACTATTAATGATGAGAGTGATTATTCTTATGATATGAAAAGGCCCAAGCTTGGGGATGCTATGTTTGATAAAGATGATTTTTTTGAGAATATATTTGCTGCAATTAATGTTTGTCCCAAGCCTGGGGATGCTACGTTTAATGAAGATGATATTTGTAGTCTCCCAAGTTTTGATATGCAAATTTATAATGATGATAGCATGCCTCCTACTTATTATGATTATATTTATGAAAGTGGATTTGGAGAGGTCATGACTTTATTTAGTAATGATTCCACTATCTTGGAAGAGGTTTCAATTGATTATGATGAGAAGGAAGTTTCTACTTATGATGATTATTCTGATGATGCTTATGCTATAAAAAGTAGTGATGATTATATTTATAAAACTTGTCATGATTATGATTACCCCTTTTCTGCACATTACTCTTTTAATGTGGAAACAATTTATAGTATTCAAGTCTCTTATGATACTCCCACTATTCCGAATGAGAAGAATTTTGCTTATGTGGAGAGTAATAAAATTTCTATGCTTGTAGATCATGAAAAGAATTCTTTATGTGATAGCTATATTGTTGAATTCACTCATGATTCTACTGAGGGAGGAACATATGCTTGTACGAATTGCAATAATATCAAGTTTCCTCCCTATGTGCTTAAAGTTTTAAAGTTATGCTTGTTTTACCTTCCTATGCAAGTTGATTCTTGTTCCCACAAGTTATTTGATCACAAAATCCCTATGCATAGGAAGTGGTCTAGACATAAATGTGCTATTTATATTCTTCATGATGCTCTCTTTATGTTACAATTCTTATCTTTTATGTGAGCATCATTGAAATCATCATGCCCATCTCGGGGCGTTAAACGATAGCGCTTGTTGGGAGGCAACCCAATTTTATTTTTGTTCCTTGCTTTTTGCTCCTGTTTAGTAATAAATAATTATCTAGCCTCTGTTTTGATTGTGTTTTTGTGCTTAATTAGTGTTTGTGACAAGTAGAACCGTTGGGAAGACTTGGGGAAAGTCTTGTTGATCTTGCTGTAAAAAACAGAAACTTTAGCGCTCACGAGAATTGCTGCCATTTTTTATTGGAGAGTGATATTTAGTTAATTCTTATGGAAGTTGATTAATAAATAAATTACTCAAGTCCAGCAATTTATTTGAGAATTTTATGAGTTCCAGAAGTATACGTTTGATCCAAATTACTACAGACTATTCTGTTTTTGACAGATTCTGTTTTTTGATGTGTTGTTTGCTTATTCTGATGAATCTATGAGTAGTATCGGAGGGTATGAACCATAGATAAGTTGGAATACAGTAGATATTACACCAATATGAATTTAGAATGAGTTCACAACAGTACCTAAGTGATGATTCATTTTCTGATACTAACGGAGCTTACGAGTTTTCTGTTAAGTTTTCTGTTGTGAAGTTTTCAAGTTTTGGGTAAAGATTCGATGGACTATGGGATAAGGAGTGGCAAGAGGCTAAGCTTGGGTATGACCCAGAAGGCATCCCCTCTTTCGTCTTCGTTCATCAGTAACTTTACTCGGAGCTATATTTTTATTCGCCACATGATATATGTTTTGCTTGGAGCGTCATTTTATTTTATTTAGTTTTTCTTGCTGTTTGAATAAAATACCAAGATCTGCAATCCTTAAATGTTAGAGAGTCTTCACATAGTTGCATAATTATTCGACTACTCATTGATCTTCACTTATATCTTTCGGAGTAGTTTGTTGTTGCTCTAGTTCTTCACTTATATCTTTTTAGAGCACGATGTTGGTTTTATTTTATAGAAATAGATGTACTCCGTTGCTTCACTTATATTATTTTGAGAGTCCTAAACAACATGGTAATTTTCTTTGGTTATGAATTTAGTCCTAATATGATGGGCATCCAAGAGGGATATAATAAAAACTTTCATATAGAGTGCATTGAATACTAAGAGAAGTTTGACACTTGATAATTGTTTTGAGATATGGAGATAGTGATATTAAAGTTTGACACTTTCATATTAAAGTTTGACACTTGATAATTGTTTTGGGACGAGCGATGGTATTTTCCTACCAATCTATCCCCTTAGGAGCATGCATGTAATGCTTGGTTTTTGATGACTTGTAGATTTTTGCAATAATTATGTGAGTTCTTTATGACTAATGTTGAGTCCATGGATTATACGCACTCTCATCTTTCCATCATTGCGAGCCTCTTCGGTCCCGTGCATTGCCCTTTCTCACATTGAGAGTTGGTGCAAACTTCGCTGGTGCATCCAAACCCCGTGATATGATACGCTCTGTCACACATAAACCTCCTTATATCTTCCTCAAAACAGCCACCATACCTACCTATTATGGCATTTCCATAGCCATTCCGAGATATATTGCCACGCAACTTTCCACCATTCCATTTACTATGACAAGCTCCATCATTGTCATATTGCTTTGCATGATCATGTAGTTGACATCGAATTTGTGGCAAAGCCACCGTTCATAATTCTTCCATACATGTCACTCTTGATTCATTGCATATCCCGGTACACTGCCGGAGGCATTCATATAGAGTCATACCTTGTTCTAGTATCGAGTTGTAATCATTGAGTTGTAAATAAATAGAAGTGTGATGATCATCATTTAATAGAGCATTGTCCCAATAAAAAAGAGAAAGGCCAAATAAAAAAATGAAGGCCCAAAAAAAAGGGACAATGCTACTATCCTTTTTTCCACACTTGTGCTTCGAAGTAGCACCATGATCTTCATGATAGAGAGTCTCTTATTTTGTCACTTCCATATACTAGTGGGAATTTTTCATTATAGAACTTGACTTGTATATTCCAACAATGGGCCTCCTCAAGTGCCCTAGGTCTTTGTGAGCAAGCAAGTTGGACGCACACCCACTAGTTTCTTTTGTTTGAGCTTTCATACATTTACAGCTATAGTGCATCTGTTGCATG
The DNA here is from genome assembly GCF_003073215.2 of Triticum urartu. Lineage (NCBI taxonomy): Eukaryota > Viridiplantae > Streptophyta > Magnoliopsida > Poales > Poaceae > Triticum > Triticum urartu. Next base: position 645,360,325 of record NC_053026.1, on the reverse strand, counting down.
GAAATCCCTACTCCTTGCATTGACATCAATTGATGGGCATCTCCCTAGCCCATTGATTAGCCGCGTCGATGTGAGACTTTCTCCTTCTTGTCTTCTCCACATAACCCTCTCATTATATTCTACTCCACCCATAGTGCTATATCCATGTCTCACGCTCATGTATTGTGTGAAAGTTGAAAAAAGTTTGAGATTACTAAAGTATGAAACAATTGCTTGTCTTGTCATCGGGGTTGTGCATGATGAGGGCATTCTTGTGTGACGAAAATGGAGCATGACCAAACTATATGATTTTGTAGGGATGAACTTTCTTTGGCCATGTTATTTTGAGAAGACACGATTGCTTAGTTAGTATGCTTGAAGTATTATTATTTCTGTGTCAATATCAAACTTTTGTCTTGAATCTTATGGATCTGAATATTCTTGCTAGAATAAAGAGAAATACATAATGAATATGTTAGGTAGCATTCCACATAAAAAATTCTGTTTTTATCATTTACCTACTCGAGGACAAGCAGGAATTAAGCTTGGGGACGCTGATACGTCTCCAACGTATCTATAATTTTTGATTGTTCCATGCTATCATATTATCTGCTTTGGATGTTTATGGGCTTTATTATACACTTTTATATTATTTTTGGGACTAACCTATTAACCCAGAGCCCAGTGCCAGTTTCTGTTTTTTCCCTTGTTTTAGAGTATCGCAGAAAAGGAAACTCAAACGGGGTCCAATTGACCTGAAACTTCACAGAACTTATTTTTGGACCAGAAGAAGCCCACGGAGTATCTGAGATGCACCAGGGTAGTCCCGGGCTGCCCACGAGGGTGGGGACGCGCCCACCCCCCTGGGCGCGTCCCCTGCCTCATGGACAGACCGGAGGTCCACCGACATACTTCTTCCTCCCATATATACCCATATAGCCTAAAACTTCGAGGAGCATAATAGATTGGGAGTTCCGCCGCTAGAAGCCTCCGTAGCCACCGAAAACCAATCTAGACCCATTCTGGCACCCTGCCGGAGGGGGAAATCCCTCTCCGGTGGCCATCATCATCATCCCGGTGCTCTCCATGACAAGGAGGGAGCAGTTCTCCCTCAGGGATGAGGGTATGTACCAGTAGCTATGTGTTTGATCTCTCTATCCCGTGTTCTTGAGGTGGTACGATCTTGATATATCCCGAGCTTTGCTATTATATTTGGATCCTATGATGTTTTCTTCCCCCTCTACTCTCTTGTAATGGATTGAGTTGTCCCTTTGAAGTTATCTTATCGGATTGAGTCTTTAAGGATTTGGGAACACTTGATGTATGTCTTGCGTGGGATACCGGTGGTGACAATGGGGTATTCTATTGATCCACTTGATGTATGTTTTGGTGATCAACTTGCGGGTTCCGCCCATGAACCTATATATGCATAGGGGTTGGCACACGTTTTCGTCTAGACTCTCCGGTAGAAACTTTGGGGCACTCTTTGAGGTTCTATATGTTGGTTGAATAGATGAATCTGAGATTGTGTGTTGCATATCATATAATCATACCCACAGATACTTGAGGTGACATTGGAGTATCTAGGTGACATTAGGGTTTTGGTTGATTTGTGTCTTAAGGTGCTATTCTAGTACGAACTCTAGGGCTGTTTGTGACACTTATAGGAATAGCCCAACGGATTGATTGGAAAGAATAACTTTGAGGTGGTTTCGTACCCTACCATAATCTCTTCGTTTGTTCTCCGCTATTAGTGACTTTGGAGTGACTCTTTGTTGCATGTTGAGGGATAGATATATGATCATATTATGTTATTATTGTTGAGGGAACTTGCACTAGTGAAAGTATGAACCCTAGGCCTTGTTTCAACGCATTGCAATACCTTTTGTGCTCACTTTTATCATTAGTTACCATGCTGTTTTCATATTTTCAGATTACAAAAACCTTTATCTACCATCCATATACCACTTGTGTCACTATCTCTTCGCCGAACTAGTGCACCTATACAATTTACCATTGTATTGGGTGTGTTGGGGACACAAGAGACTCTTTGTTATTTGGTTGCAGGGTTTCTTGAGAGAGACCATCTTCATCCTATGCCTCTTACGGGTTGATAAACCTTAGGTCATCCACTTGAGGGAAATTTGCTACTGTCCTACAAACCTTTGCACTTGGAGGCTCAACAACGTCTACAAGAAGAAGGTTGTGTAGTAGACATCATGCGCCATTAGTAATTGGTACTAGTGGCGTGATGATAGTGGCACACCTGTAGTGCGCCAATAATGGCGAAAATAGGTGCACCACTAATTAGCCTTTTCCTAGTAGTGCTTAATGCATAAAAATGTCCAAACGAACCCCGAAAAATCACAAAAAATAACACAATACTCTTGTTGTTCTATGTTGACACGAGAAAATTTTTGAAAGCAATAATAGGCAATGGATATCATTTCGTCCCCAAAGGTGGGGCGTTCCCTACCGAAACCATCATGCTTGTTGTGAGAAGCTCTGGTTTGTGAGAAGCATATACCCAAACCGGCCCCAAATGGGACAAAAAATTTACCCCGGCATGTTGATGCCACTCCATGATAGCATGCCAAGTTTCACGAATTTCAGACAAGTTTTGGATTTACTTGAATTTAAAAACCAGGCATCTCAATGTTTTGCCGGCAATCAACGGTGCCCTGGTGTTTGAAATTCATTCCCATGTCTTGCATGGGACCTAAGCATGCACCCAAGGACACAGATTTAACTTTTTAATCGATTTATTTGCACTAGAGCATGTGCATGTAGTTCAAATTTGAATTATGCACATAAATGCATTGAAAACTCATTGCATAAAAATGTCCAAACGAACCGCGAAAAATCACAAAAAATAACACAACACTCCTGTTGTTCTATGTTGACACGAGAAAAATTTTGAAAGTAATAAGAGGCAATGGATATTGTTTCGTCCCCAAAGGTGGGGCGTTCCCTACCGAAACCATCATGCTTGTTGTGAGAAGCTCTGGTTTGTCAGAAGCATATACCCAAACCTGCCCCAAATGGAACAAAAAATTTACCACGGCATGTTGATGCCGCTCCATGATAGCATGCCAAGTTTCATGAATTTCATATGAGTTTTGGATTAACTAGAATTTAAAAACAAGGCATCTCAATGTTTTGCCGGCAATCAACGGTGCTCTGGTGTTTGAAATTCATTCCCATTTTTTGCATGGGACCTAAGCATGCACCCAAGGACACATATTTGATTTTTCAACCAATTTATATGCACTGGAGCATGTGCATGTAGTTCAAATATTAATTATGCACATAAAAGCATTGAAACTCAATTAATGCATACAAATGTCCAAATGAACCCTGAAAAATCACAAAAAATAACACAACACTCATGTTGTTCTATATTGACACGAGAAATTTTTTGAAAGCAATAAGAGGCAATGGATATTGTTTCGTCCCCAAAGGTGGGGCATTCCCTACCGAAACCATCATGCTTGTTGTGAAAAGCTCTGGTTTGTGAGAAGCATATACCCAAACCTGCCCCAAATGGAACAAAAAATTTACCACGGCATGTTGATGTCGCTCCATGATAGCATGCCAAGTTTGATGAATTTAATATGAGTTTTGGATTAACTTGAATTTAAAAATCAGGTATCTCAATGTTTTGCCGGCAATCAACGGTGCCCTAGTGTTTGAAATTCATTCCCATTTCTTGCATGGGACCTAAGCATGCACCCAAGGACACATATTTGTTTTTTCATGCAATTTATAAGCACCGGAGCATGTGCATGTAGTTCAAATTTGAATTATGCACATAAATGCATTGAAAACTCACATAATGCATAAAAATGTCCAAACAAACCCTGGATAATTCCAATTCTTTTATGATCACTATAGATAAATGGTCTAGCAATTCAAACATCGTCCATGGATGCTGTGACCCCATTATGTAATTCAAATCAAGACGAAAAATCAAGTAGATCCCACACAGTTTATTATAACCAACTGTGCGAGGTGCAGCACAAAATATCTTCGGACCGTGTCTGATGACACTTTGCGCACCAGTTTTTTGGCTGAAGCGATTCCAAATTTTCGGCTTTCGCGGAAATATCTACCTCCCCGCCCCTCCCCCTTACCAAAAGTCACATTTCCCCTGTTTTTGCCTCCCTTTCCAAGTTGAAACCTTCACTCCTTGCTTGCAGCGCTGCCGCCTCCTCGCCGGTGACCCCCCCCTTCACGCTGCTCGGCCTCGCCTATCTAGGCAGGTAATCCACACACGACCCCCATCCTCCTCCTCCTTCCACATCCCACATGCCCCGACCGCCGGCGTGAGCGTGACACCTTCCACCCAAATCACCGACCCCTCCACCAAATAAGCACCGACCTAAGCCATGGTGCACGCAGTATAGCCAGGACCTCAATGAGCATTTGGCGGCGGAGAAGCAAATCGCGGCTGCACGCACGGATGAGGTCGCGATGGCTGCCATTCGTGCCGACCCCCAGATCTTGGAGGACCACCTCGCCATCGAGGCCACCGCTGATGCCTCAGGCGCCGACGCCGCGAAGCGGTTGGCTGCTTTAAACGACAGTTCGTGGTGTATTCTCGACGCCATCGTCGGTGCCTTCGACGAAGACTACGAGGTGTTTTCTCAGCGTGCACGTGCTTACCTCATCTCGAGAGCCAGCAGGTTGGTGCCCGGAGCAGCTCAGGCAAGTAACCACTACAACGAGGGCACCCACGATGCGGAGGCCTCGCCATCTTCCATGTCCAAGGAGCCAATCGTCATCGATATCTCCGACAATGAGGAGTAGCTTGTCTTATTAGCTCACTATAAGGACCCATGTTCAGTTTCCTAGCTACTGCCTTTCCTTACCAAATTCTAGTGAATTTTGCTACCTACTTTTACCATGCAATCTTCTACTATGGTGTGTATGCTCTATATGTCGTGCAATGTGGTGTTCAGTTAACTACTTGGTTCAATTCTGCAAATGTGATGTTCAATTCTTCAGGGTGCAATATTTCCAAGTTGTTAAGCATGCTTGGTTTGGTTAACTGCCTGATCTTCTATTGGGAGTATGTTATATTGTGCAATGTGGTGCTCAGTTAACGTTCGGTTCATTTGTTGTGGTGTTTAGTTAACTGCTTGGTTCAATTCTGCAATGCGATGTTCAATTGTTGTGGCTGCATTCTGTTATTGTATACCATGTCAGGAATAAATCTAATTTGGCTACACTTAATACATGAGAAACATATACAAGTGCTATATTTGCTAGTTCTTAATCATGCTTGGTTTGGATAAATGGATTTTCCATATGGCTTGAATTAATCTGATGAATCTGCAATGTGCTTATTTTTCATCAACATATTTTACTGATAGCATGCGAACCCTTACTTAACCTGATGACTAACTACCTTATATATGATGTAGGGAAACAATGGGAAGCACAGAGGTTTACAAGATGGTACTAACTACTATACCTTCCCTTTTTTTATTCCTTTGCCCCGTTTCCAATATAGAGAATATATTTATGCACATCCTTGTTTTCAGGGTTCACTAATGATTACCTCCCAAACCACCTCTGTGGTCAGGAGGCGAGGAAAGTTTTCATACAACACCCACGGTTCAATATTGAAGTTTTCCTGAAGAGGTCGAAGGATGGACGGTCAATCATCCACAGGCACTAGCATAAAGTTGCAAAGACCATCAACATGAATGAAGGCTCAATATTCGCCTTTCGCTTCAGCAGTTTTCCAGATGAGATGCATCTCTCTATGTACCGTCTTTGATGCTAATTTCTAAAGGTTCTAGATGTTGCATGTGGAACTTGCTGCTAGTGCAGTTGTGTAATGGGGTAGCTGAGTGCTGAAGCTATATCATGTTGTACTCCGATGTATTTCAATTATGAAATCATGCTTCCTTAATATGGAAATGGAATATATTATGTGCTTAATATAAATGTCAATTAGATTAGTAAATGGATTATTAATAATAGGGCAATTAGCCCGCTAATTGGCCAATTAGCTTGCTAATTGCGTTTTCCTATTTCAAACGGTTAATGAGAAAACACCTTGGGCGATGACCTCAGGCAACGCACACAGTTTCTGGGAATAAACCATGTTGGATCAATGAACAATCAGACACGACATTATCTTCAAAACTGTTTGCGTCACGCCACCCTGCGCAAACGTTTTCCTTTTAGTGACTCTGTGGGATGTATATACGAATGAAAACATTTATTGGTGACTGACTGTGTGGGATGTACTTACAACCGGAAATGATTTCACCTGTATAATTGTATTTTTTAGCACTACTGTACATATTTCTGTAATTGAGTGCTTGCGGGTCGCACAAGACCTCATTTTGCCGAGTGTGTGTGCCAGGAGGGCATATCCCCAACAGTTTCTGGGTCGTGTGGGAAGGACCCCCCCTATCGCCCACACTCACTTGGTGGCGGTTCCGAATGCCGTCGCGGAAAGGGGTTAAAAACCGTTTGTTTAGGACCTACGTGTACCAGTGAAAGCTTGCATGTCAATGGTTAGCTTATGGCCAAGAAATCCTACAGCGCACATGAGTGCATTTAGGATTTCTGGAACCGAGGAATGCTTAATAGTGAAGGACTGGAGCAAAATTGTGAAGGATCCCAGAGAAGTACTAGGGGGAAGCAATCAGAAGCACAGCCCACGATTAGGAGACAGGTTCATCTGCATGCTCCAATATGATGAATCAGGAGAGCTACACATGTTCTATGCTATTGTACCTGGGAGAGAGCAGCAGGAGTGATTAGCTAGTTCCTGCTCTTCGTACTTGTCCTATCATGTCCGTGTTCTTCGTCCTGAACTTAATCTCAAAGTGATTTTCTTTTGTGGTTTAATGAACGCTTATAATATCGTGACCATGTTGAACTCGATGATATCTTTGCTTCTGGTACAAGTGAATGTTTCTTCTTTAAGCTAGTGTTGGTAGTGATTAGATAGCGGTAATGACTATGATGATTAAATAGTGGTAATGACTATGATGATTATTAGCTAGTGTTGTTGGTGATGATATGATGCAAGAGTTTCAAACCGGTACCTTTTAGTACCGGTTGGTGTTACAAACCGGTACTAAAGGTCTCCACGCCCCCGGCGCTGGCTCGTGCCATGTGGTGGCCTTTTAGTGGCGGTTCGTGTTGAACCGGTACTAAGGGGGGGCCTTTAGTCCCCATCCTTTAGTGCCGGTTAGAGAACCTGCAATAAAGGGCCTTTTGAACCGGTGATAATGCCCGGTTCTAGACTAGTGTAATTACTCCCTCCGTCTCGGTGTGTAAGTCACCTTACGAAAACCAAATAATCCAAAAAGACTTAGGCACGGTACATTAACAGCCTCCTCGTTTCTTGTTTCGTGACATATCAACCAATAGGAGTTGTGGGCCGTGCATGCTTTCAATGACTTGAGACTACCAAACATGACATGTAGTGGTTAGTTCATTGCATGCAATGCTATTAATTAGCAAAAAAACATTAAGTTCTCTCGTTTTCCCATCCGCCTTGGTCACGGCGCACAACCTAAGATGACTTATACACCTAGACAGAGGGATTAGTTAGTTTAGCTAAGAAATATCAATGAGGATAATCCTCATATCACAGACCCAGTCTGCTTTATTGCTATCATCATCTTCCAACTTAGTTTTATCTATGAACGTATCAAAAACCAGGGGAGCTACATCGTGAGCTATTGCTCTACAACTTAATTTGCAAAGACATTTTGACTATGTTCATGATAAATTTTAGTTCAAATAATTAAATTACTAATGAATTCCCACTTAAATCAACATCCCTCAAGTTGTCTAAGTGATACATGATCCAAATCAACTAAACCATGACCAATCATCACGTGAGATGGGGTCGTCATTAATGGTGAACATCTTCATGTTGATCATATCTACTATATGACTCATGTTCGACCTTTCATTCTCTAGTGTTCCGAGACCATGTCTGTACATGCTAGGCTCATCAAGTTTAACCCAATTATTCTGCGTGTGTAAATCTGGCTTACACCTGTCGTGTGTGAACGTAGAGTCTGTCACACCCGATCATCACGAGGTGCTTTGAAATTATGAACTTTAAGAATGGTGCATACTCAAGGAGAACACTTTTATCTTGATATTAAGTGAAGGGATCATCCTATAATGCTACCATCGTTCTAAGCAAAATAAGATGCATAAAGGATAAGCATCACATGCAATCAAAATATCTAACATGATATGGCCATCGTCATCTTGGGCTTTTGATCCCCATCTCCAAAGCATCATCATGATCTCCATCGTCACCTGCTTGACACCTTGATCTCCATCGTTGCGTCGGGGTCGTCTCGCCAACTACTGCTTCTACAACTATAGCTAAAACATAGCGATAAAGTAATGCAACTACATGGCCCTTGTATTTCATACAATAATTAAGAGACAACCCTAAGGCTCATGCCGATTTTCGATATTACAATACATGATCATCTCATACAACAACGTATATCACATCACGTCTTGACCATATCACATCACAACATACCGTGCAAAAACAAGTTAGACATCCTCTACTTTGTTGTTGCAAGTTTTACGTGGCTGCTATGGGCAACTAGCAAGAACCGTTATTACTTACCCAAAATGACAATGGTGATTTATCAAGTTTGCAACCTTCTTCAAGGACCGACCATAGTGAAATTCATTTCAACTAAAGTAGGAGAAACAGACACCCGCCAGCCACCCTTATGCAAAACAAGTTGCATGTCAGTTGGTGGAACCTGTCTCATGTGCGTGGACATGTAAGGTTGGTCTGGGCCACATCATCCCACAACACCGCCAAATCAAAATAAGACATTTGTGGTACACAACATGAGCATCACTACCCACAACTCCTTTGTGTTCTACTCATGCATATCATCTAGACATAGACCCATGATGCCACTGTTGGGGAACGTTGCATGGAAAACAAAAAATCTACGCAAAGCAAGATCTATCCATTGATATGCATAGCTACGAGAGGAGGCGAGCCTACATACCCTTGTAGATTGCTAAGAGAAAGCATTTATGATGCGGTTGATGTAGTCATACTCTTCGCGATCCGATCACGATCCAACTGATCTAGTACCGAACGGACGGCACCTCCGAGTTTACCACACGTGCAGCTTGATGAAATCTCCTCCTTCTTGATCCAGCAAGCGGGAGAGGACAAGTAGATGGGATCACAGCCAACACGATGGCATGGTGGTGATGGTGCTGGTGGAGCACCGACAACGCTTCCCTAAGCGTCGCCGGGATGAGGCAGTGGAACTATGGAGTAATGGGAGAGAGAGGGGCGCCAAGGGCTTGGTGTCTCCTCTTGGGGCACCCCCTCCCCTCTATATATAGGTGGAGGGGCGTGGGAAACAGCCCCTCCAAGCCCTAGGGCGCAGCTAAGGGGGAGAGGACTTGGACTCCAAGTCCAATCCAATTCCTACTAGGACTCCTTCCATTTTTGCCATCCCTGGCCACATGGACTAGGTGCGCCAACCCCAATAACACCAGGGTGCCTCCCCACAGCCAATGCTAGCCCTTGGGTCGTGGTGGACCCACTTGTGGACTTCCGGACACCTCCGAAATCCTCCAGAACCTTCTGGAAGCTTCCCGGTACAATACCAAAAAATTGCATGTTTTTTGAGAACCCAAAATATGACTTTCCATATATGAATCTTAAGCTCTCCACCTTTCCGAGACTTCTCGTGAAGTCCGGGATCTCATCCGGAACTCCGAACAACACTTGGTTACCACTCATCGAATATCCCAATACTACTCTAGCGTCAACAAACATTAAGCGTGCGACCCTGCGGGTTCAGGAATTATGTAGTCATGACCGAGACACCTCTCCGGTCAATAACCAATAGCGGGACCTAGATGCCCATATTTATTCCTACATATTCCATGAAGATCTTTTATCATTGAACCTTTATGACAACATACGTAATTCCCTTTGTCTGTCTGTATGTTACTTTCCCGAGATTTGATCGTCGGTATCTCTATACCTAGTTCAATCTCTTTACCGGAATATCTCTTTACTCGTTCTGTAATACATCATCTTGTAACTAAATCCTTAGTCACTTTGCTTGCAAGCATCTTGCGATCCTGTATTATCGAGAGGGCCTAGAGATACCTCTCCTTAAACGGAGTGACAAATCCCTATCTTGATTCACACCAACTCAACACACACCTTTGGAGAAACATGTAGAGAATCTTTATGATCACCCAATTACATTGTGACGTTTGACAGCACACAAGGTATTCCTCTGGTATATGGGAGTTGCATGATCTCATGGTTGAACAAACATGTATTTGACATTAAGAAAGCAGTAGCAATAAACTGAACGATCATATGCTATGCTAACGGTTGGGTCTTGTCCATCACATTATTCTCCTAATGATGTGATCCCTTTATCAAATGACAACTCATGTCTATGGTTAGGAAACCTTAACCATCATTGATCAACGAGCTAGTCTAGTAGAGACTCATTAGGGACACGGTATTTGTTTATGTATCCACACATGTATTTAAGTTTCCTATCAATACAACTCTAACATGAATAATAAGCCTTTGTCATGATTTAGGAAATATAACAATGACCATTTTATTATTGCCTCTAGGGAATATTTCCATCAGAGGCCGAAGGATCTGTAGCCCCACAATTCAAGCCCACAACAAGGAGGATGCAAGCCTGGGATAGGGAAGATCCCGAAGACAGCAAGACTGCTTGAGGAAGTCCTCATGATAAGTAGGATTTTTGCAACTCAGCTAGGTCGGGCTCCCCGTTTGCCAGATGGCGGGGTTATGAGCCATCTGGCATGTGCGGTCAGTTTGAAGGGCGATCTGATGAAATTAATGGTAGATCCATTATGTCTAGTCCAACGTGATTGACGCACCTAGCAGCATCCGGGCCTCCCCATATCTGCACCGGATATGGGCTGGATATGAGGGTGTCGGTTAGCCCAGACATATAGGATCAGTTTGAGGGGAGGCGTCTGGGTCATGATTTCTTGACCTGTCGGTCACCAGGCCGTCTCACCAGACATACAGGGCCAATATAGATGGTCCGATTGTAGATGTTGTAAGTATTACATCACAGTCCACACTCGACACAAATCCCTTGCTGAATTCATGTAAGTTCCAACATACTAAACATATGCGTTGGTGGAAATGGTGGATAGAGCGGTTAGTCTCTTGAGTCTTCTTTAAGATCTTGATCTCGTTTTTTATTAATTTTTTGAGCATACTTAATCTTGTTAGGTTTTTTAGGGGGCTTAATCTCGTTAGTTTTTTCAGGCTAAGTCTCGTCAACTATGATTCCTATTTGGTGCATAGGTCACTGGAAAGACACCTAGCGCGCACTCTCTCGTGAGCTATGTCCTTTGTACGGGCCGACCCATTGGGTTCTTTCATTGCCGGAATCCATTTGTGCCAAACGCTGTCTTTGACGAGTTGGCTCCCATTGACTGGGAGGGAGCTCTATGGGCGGTGGTACCTTGCATCACCACCGTCGTGCGCCTGAAGAAGCAGAGAGACTTCAGTGCTATTTTGGCATGCTCTGCAAGGGTATGTCATGGCTTAACATGACCGCTAGATCAAACTCAAACAGTCCAGATTGGTCATTGTAGGACAAAGGACTATAGATGCATGCTTCTTATGGTTCCTGTTTGGTCAAGTAGTGTAGCAGTGTACTCTCCGTGCACTGTAGCCCAAGTACTGTCGACATTGATCTCACCGTTCATTCTCAATAGGACGGTCAAAAAAGAGGCATGTTACACTGTTATTCATAGTTAACATGCGGACAACATGTCACTGGATGTTAATCCTCCGCAAACAGCCTTTTGGAGTGGGTGCTGCCTCCATCCCTTGATTCTTCTTCTCCGGTTGCCTTGTCTGCTAAAAATAATACACCACAGATCGCTTGTACGATGAGGTAGGACGGGATGGAGGCATGTACATGCAGGGGACCCACCCAGGACCGTATTCATGAATACTAGCCGTGATGTAAACCAAAAATATGTTCGAACACTCACAACAATATCCCTCACCACAGATTTATTCATAAGTCAGTTACTTTTCTTCGCGTGCCTATAATTAGTTTACTATATGATATGTCTCCTACATATCTATAATTTTTGATTGTCCATGCTATTATAGTATCAATCTCGGATGTTTTATATGCAATTATATATCATTTTTGGGACTAACCTATTAACCTAGTGCTCAGTGCCAGTTGTTGTTTTTGCCTTTTTTGGCTTTTTAGGAAATCAATATAGAATAGAGTCCAAACGGAAAAAAAAACTTTTGATTATTTTTTTCTGGACAAGAAGAAACCCTAGAAGGTTCAGGAGAAGACCTGAAGAGTCACGAGGGAGCGACAAGCTCAGGAGGCACGCCCCAGGGGGGCGCCCCCGGGCTCATGGGCCCCTCATGGCACCTCTTGACCTAATTCCGCCTCTATAAATTCTCAAATATTCCCCTGACATCAGATAGTCACTCGAAATACTTTTTCCGCCCCCGCAAGTTTCTATTCCCACGAGACCCATCTGGACGCCTTCGTCGATACTCTGTCGGAGGGGGAATCGATCACAGAGGGGCTCTACATCAACCTTGCTGCCCTTCGGATGATGTGTGAGTAGTTTAACACAAACCTACGGGTCGATAGCTAGTAGCCAGATGGCATCTTCTCTCTTTTTGATCTTCAATACAATGTTCTCCTTGATGTTCTTGGAGATCTATTTGATGTAATGACTTTTTGCGGTGTGTTTGTTGGGACCTGATGAATTATGAGTTTAGGATCAAATCTAACTATGAATATTATTGGAGTTTTCTCTGAACTCTTTTATGCATGCTTATTATATCTTCATATTCCTCTCCAATCTATTGATTTGCTTTGGCCAACTTGATTTATTTTTCTTGCAATGGGCGAGGTGCTTTGTAATGGGTTCGATCATGCGGGGCTCAATTCCAGTGACAGAAGACACGTATTGTATCGTTGCCATTAAGGATAAAAATATGGGGTTTATTCATGCGTGAGTTTACTTTGTCTAAATCATGTTATCTTGCTTAAGGCGTTACTCCATTCGTTATGAACTTAATACTTTAGATGCATGTTTGATAGTGGTCGATGTGTGGAGTAATAGTAGTAGATGTAGAGTCGTTTCGGTCTACTTGTCTCAAACATGATGCCTATATACAGATCATTGCCTTGGATATCGTCATGATTATTTGCTTTTCTATCAATTGCCCAATTGTAATTTTTTTACCACGGTATGCTATCTTCAAGAGAGAAGTCCGTAGTGAAAACTATGGCCCCCTGGTCTACTTTTTATCATATATTAAAACCAGAAATACCTTGTTGCAATTTTTCTTTATTTATTTTATTTTGTATTTTTGTTGGATCTATCTATCAATCACCATACAATTTAATTTTGCAAGTAATCGCCAAGGCATTGACAACCCCTTGTTCGCGTTGGGTGCAAGGATTTGTTATCATGTGTGGTACTGCTAACGAGGTGTTGTGTGGTTGTCCTACTGGATTGATAACCTTGGTTCTTAACTTAGGGAAATACTTATCTCTATTGTAAAGCATAATCCTCTCCTCTTCTAAGAAATCCCAACGCAGCTCACGAGTAGCAGGATGAATTTCTAGCGCCGTTGCAGGGGAGACATCATCAACATCTATCAAGTACTTCGCATTAAATTTAAACTCCTTGCATTTACATTATTTTCCATTTGCCTCTCGTTTTCATCCCACGCTTCTAAAACATTTTGACAAAAATACAAAAATACTTTTCGTTTGCCTTTTTGCGTGTTTTCTTGTTTGCTTGCCTGACTCTGCTTTCATGGTTGATTTCAGTATGGAAAAGAGTGAGGATAGTAAAACTCCCAAAATTAAGATTCCTACTAGTTTAGATGCCAAAAAAAATTTGATGAGACATAGGAATATTATATGAAAAAGTGTTATCCAATAATTCTTTAATTGCATTGGAAGTTTGGCTTGTGATGATACTCCTATTCTTAAAAGAACCAAAAACTATGCCAAAGCTATCTCCGCACTGGTTCTTAAACATGAGAGAAGATTTATTCATACCCATCCTACTTTCATGAATTGCCAGTAATAAAAAATCCTAGGGCTAAAAAGATAGCTACCCTTGTCCTCATGAAAAAATTTGATTACATAGTAAGGGACGCTAGGGAGATCTTTGATATTTATGGCATGAATCGTGAAAACCCACTGGTATATGAGATTTTATACAATAGAAACTCTCTAGATTTGCCACTGCTACTTCTAATGAAGTTGAAGTCCCAAGTCTACATGATGAGTTCATCTCCCGTACTCCACCATCGCAGGTGCTTGCTCTAAGTAGACAGTGTGATAATTGGTTTCATGTTGCATATGTTGTACAACATGTATTTCTTCTTTTTTGATTAAATTGCACCTGCTAAGTTTATACGTTATACATGTGCATATGACATGCCTTTCTGTGTCTAGAATACACTGCATCTATTAATCATACCATGTTCTTACATCAAAGTACTACTGTTGTGTATCCTGCATCAGTCACTCATGATTGGACACTTTTAACATGGTAGTTTGATAGTGGTTACATCTTGCATTCATTTCTATGTTGTACTACTTCTAATTTTTCGAAATGACACTTTTAACTAGGCAGAGTGATATTGGTTGCATCTTTCATATGGTGTCTAGCTTGCATTACTTCTATTTTCTTGAAAATCCTTCTGCTTAGTTTACACATCGTAGCTGTGAATATGCAATGCAGTCCTGTTTTTCTTACATATTCCATCCCCATAGAGTTGTCTTACATGAAAGTATTGCTTGTATGTATCATGCATCAATGAGTTCTGAAGAGCGATTTCATTCTTTTATGTTGTGGGTATGCCTTGACATGGCAAAGTCAAAAAATAGCAAGGAAAAGAATATAGTAGGGAATGGTGTTACTCGTCGGGTGAAAGGGAAAAAGATCTGCCCTCGAGATTCTTCTTGTACTTATAGTGCAGTAGAAGGTCCCAGTCCACCGGCTAAATCTATAAACACAGTATCACCTGCTCCACCAGTTGTAGCATCTGCTTCAACTGTACCAGCATCTCAACAAGTTACTCGTTCGTTTGCTTCGGAACTGGCCAGTTCCCAAGCTGCATTCACACCTAACTACTTCTGAAGCGCTGCTGACACAACAAGACTTAGCTAGATCAGATGAACCTCATGGGCATCAATGCCAAGATAGTACCTGACCGAGTCAAGTTGCAGTTGCATGCTTCTTTCTATGTACTCGCAAAGATTGATGTGCACTAACACTTTCCATATTTGTTGTTGAACTAGCACCACAGCGCAAGCAGAAACAGACATCAGGGATAATGCTTGACAGATTAACAAAATCTAGAGGAGGAAGAAAGGAGATCCATTTTGAGGCAGGTTTAAAAAGGCCACGTGATGCTACAGAGTCAGCCAAGTTAGTATCAGAGGCAGACATTGCTGTTAGGTGTCATGCATGTATCCTCCCAACGTGGATCCAGTAGAGGAATGAGAAAGACAATACCTAGTTTAAGACCTTCCTTAACCATTTATCCGTAAGTAATGTTATTCATCGCAATTTGTAATATTGTCTTGCTCTATGCCATACTTTCTAGCTTCCTCCTAATAAGACTCACATTCTTTTTTCAACGGACGAGGTTCAAGTTGGATCCGAAAGATTATGCAACTAAACAAGCATGCACTCATGTTTTTCAGTATGCTCTGTGACAGTATCGGTACCACCTTAGAAAATCTCACTTTGAAGACAAGGCTAACAATGAAATCCCCAAAACATCTCAAGTGGAATATATTACAGATGAAGACTGGACAACCCTTGTTAAACACTGGTCTAATCCAAAGTATCAAGTAGGGTATATGTATTTGATCAAACCACATATTGAACTTGTATTTACGTATGTGCCTTACAAGTGTATCTTCTTCTAGGCTAACTGTTTGAAGAACAAGACCAACCGTTCTAAAGTGAAATTCCAATAGACAACAGGATCTCGTAGCTATATTGCACACTGTGAGGCTCTTGTAAATAGTTGCTACTTCCTTATTTTTATGTGCCATATTATCGTATCTATATTGACGTGTTCCAAATACGGAGGAAAACCAGTGCGGACCAAAAAGAACCTGAACCGAATGCAGTGCAAATCTTCAAGGATTTCCACACAAGCAAGATGAAGGGCATGAGCACACCAGTTCAGGCCGCTATTGTAAGTCCTTACTCCTCCTTCCTTTGAACTGATTGGTACTATGATGTGTTCATTTAACTGTTTCCTTTGCAACCAATGTCAGTTACACTGTTCACTTTTATACACAGTTGTCTTAACGTATCATTTCACCTTACATGGTTTAAAAGAGATGAAGGATATTCTTTTGGTCTTGATCTGTAATCTAGTTGTGATGTTCACGTGCGCACACAATGATATAATAGCATGTTTGTTTTATATTTGTTTGCATATGATATGAATGATGTCTCTTTATCCTAATTTAAACCATGTCTCTTTATCCTTAGATGTCAAAGAATGTGAGGAAATAGACAATACAGTAGGCTTGCTACATGGACATATGTTCCAAAAGTGATTTTATTGTGTAGTTGGCACTACAATACATGCTAATGTATTATGGTAGTTCACCAAAATAAGTTATGTATAAACGTGAAACCTACTTTGTTTGTTTTTGTCTCATTAGTAACTTATCTGGTACACTAATCTAGAATTTCAAACTTTCAACAAGATATGGAACAAATGATTGAACAGCCACAACCACCTGAATTTGACGAGGCTACCACAAGCACAATGTCACCTCTTGCTGTAGTCCAATCCCTAATGGATGTTGTGTCAGAAAAAAATAGTGGTTGACAAATGTCATGAAGATACGAATGGTATTGAAACCAGACTATCAGACATTTGCTTCGTTGTTCAAGAGCAATGGCGGAAAAAGGGGAAGATCGTGCTGCTCCATCAGATTCTACAGCCTAGAACATAAGCACTCAGGCCAAATGATCTGTGCTTCTATACATCTGATAGTGCACTACTAGGAAAACCCTTACCAGTAACGCTGGTTTTTGAGCTACTAGTAGCGCGGGCACCAGCGCTACTGCTACGGTGCTACAGCTATTTTGTAGCAGTAGCACTTGTTTAAACCAGCGCTACTGCTATCTGTATCTAGTAGTAGCGCGGCTCTGTCCATCGCTACTACTAATACTAGTAGCGTGGGCTTCAAAAAACGCTACTGGTAAGCAGCGCTGCTACTACAATACCCCACGCTACTGCTAGTATTTTCTTTTTTTATGTTGTTGTATTCGTATTTTTACAGGTTTTATACAGTTACAACATACACATACACTAGAACTATATGAAAAAGGAATGTCTCATCATCATCGAAGTGGTACAACATAGTCTCATCATATCAACGTAGTCTCAACACAAATGATGTCGATCTCATCATCTCAAAATAGTGATACAAGTTAATGATCACATGTCTCTTACATTGTCACCGTAGACACATGTTTCATCATCTACCTAAACTAAGACATAAATGATAAGAGCAATCACGATGATCACAAGCGGTATGATGTAGTAGTTTTTGCGGCGGCGCTGGTTCTGAATCCCCTGGTGTGCTATGAATCTCAAGTAACTAGCTTCGGCTTCCGCTCTGCTATCAAACCCTTTATGGCTTCCGCCGGAGAAGCCAGAGACTTGGGCCTAACACTCTGGCCACTCATCATACACACCCGGAACATGCCCTAGATACACGGCATACCACTTCCTCGCCATCGTTGATCTATATACCTGTCAGAGATGCACATATATATACCATGAAGCGAATTCAACAAAACAGTTATGAAATAGAAGCAACATATATAGTAAACATATTTAAAAAATTTCATCGTACCGAAAGTAATTAACTAGAGCGCGACACCATACATCTAATAGTTTCGTCATACTGAGAGATTTGAAGTTTCGTCGTACATAAAGTAACAAGTGACTAAACAGACACATTGTTTTTAAGCAGTGCACTCTTCCCATCTGTCCATATCCGGAAGGGTGTCACCAAGCTTAGTGAAAGGCCTCATGTCCTGACGCTGTAGGGCAATGCAGGTTCGGACGTCAGCTCGCGATATTGGGCCACCATAGACATCCCATTCTCTTCCAGGACATCTTTGATGATGATGGACGCAATTTCTATTGGATCCGGTAGAAATCATTTCGAAGTCGATTATCCGGCACGGCTCCAAAGGCTTCGGCCCATCTCTGGATATGGGTATCGGATGAAAATTTCATGCAAAGTGATTGCACATCCCTTCTGTACTCCATCATTAGATGGATGACGTAGAATCCATCATTCTCACTTCTTGCCGGTTGCTGGATGCAATAGAAGTCAGTCTTGTGGCTGAAACAAAGCCCGCCCTTATTTGTTTTTTTGCATTGGACGTAGCCACCCCGCATGCTGAAGCCCAGTATAGCTCTGTCCAAAACATACTTAATGTGTGTGTAATCTTTCTTCTGTATGTTCTTCGACGGGTCCAAATATAGAGCACGGGAGTAACGCGGGTAAAGAACAATGAGAATGGCACGACACCCCCCACTGCGCAAAATACACAATCAAGTTTAGCCTCCATGCATGCAAAGTAACTATTGAAATGCACGAAAGGATATATGTGTGCTATCCGCGGATGTCTTACTTGGGATGATAAGGTAGGAGAATCGTTTCTTTGTCCTTATTGCTGACCAAGAATTCTTCGGTGTACTGACTTGCATATTGACGGTTGGCGTCGTTGATTGACAAGAAGCCCTCATGCATGTGGTATGGGTCCGCGACCGCAAGACCGGTGACTTGCTCTCTCCTGACGATGTAGTTCATGTGCAGCGCATACAGGCGGATGAAGGTAAAATCGAGTGTCCTCATTTGAAACATCTGGAAGATGTAATCAAACCTCAGGAAGAAGAGGTCCGCGGGGCATGTGTGGACATACATCTTGCAACTGCTCGACACATGAACCGTATAAAGTGGGTATCATGGATCATCTAAGGCGAGGAGGCTTCTCTCTGTCGAAAGCACATGGTCATGGAGTCTCCTGAGATCCCCTTCTATGGCAGCTAGTGCATTCGCCGGTACCATTGGCTGTCCCGCGACATGGATTAATGGCGCATGTTTCATCGGTACACTGTCAACCTTGGTCGAAGGCGGCTGGCTGCTAGAGCCAACATTGCCAACTTTATTGGATTTTCTCGCCGCCGGTCTCTTCCTCTGCTTCTTCTCGGGCTCGGGTGCTGGTGAGTCTGTTAGACCCTCCTTGAGCACCACCCCTAGTGTTGTCGGGCTCAACTTTGGACGACTCTGGCTAATCAGTTGAGCTTGGGTGGAGCCGGCATCTGGAGGCGTGTCCTGCGAGGATTGCATGAACAAAGACTTCTTGCACTCCCGAGGACGTTCCGGCTCTGGTACATGCATCTCATATTCATATGGTTGACTCATTGTTACATCGTTGTCAAAGGAAGTATTGAAATACTGGTTAGGGTCATCGTCGGCCTCCTCCATGTCATGATCCCTATCCTCTTCCATGGGGCAGATGGCATCATCTGCCGGCGGAACGGTTGGCCGTCCTTCCTCATGTCTCTCGATCTCAGCAAGTAGCACAGACGATGGTTGTACTTGTGTAGGTGGTGTTGTGGTCATACCTTCATGAGGTCCCGTTGGTGTGCTTCCGGCCACCTCAACACGAAGAAGATTTTTCGGCCACATGATCGGCCAATTTTTTCATTGCCCAAGCTGCGTGGGGGTCTCGTCATCCTCTCCATCGGTTTGTATCGGACAAGGGAGACCCTCGTAGCCTGCTTTCATGCTCGCCACGGAGACCCTTAAGGCATTATCAGGCATCTGCCGGCGGTGAAACAATCGATCCTTAGGCTTCACTATAGTACCCTTCCCCACATCCACCAACCCGCCCTTCAAGTTGTAAAGGAGGGTGCACGGAGTGGAGTCGGACTACAAAGACATATGCGTGCGGCGTCAGAGATCCAAAAAGAACGGCAACTGAAGATTAATTAATTAGTTGAGTTGATGAAGGTGCGACGACGCGTATTTACCTTGAGGGCGTCGAGCTCAGCCAATGTCGACGGCCCGACATTCAAGCCAGAGACAAAGCTAGGGCTGCTGTGAGAGCTGGGCGGAGGAGCAGGTGCCGCTGGAGGAGGTGCGCCGGTTTCCATACTAGGTACGGGTATGGGTGCGGTGTTCATTGAGTTGCTCCCGCTGAAGCTGGGCATGGGAAAATCACTTGGTGGCGCGTTTGGATTTTGTTGCACCCATGTGACCACTGTTGGAATCTAGCTTGTAAAGGCAACCACCATATCATCTCTACAGGCAGCGATTATCTCAGCTTTGATCTCAGCTTTTGCTTTCTCCATCGCCCACGCCACCTTCTCGTCGATAGTCACTTGACTGAACTTCTTTCTCTGTCTTTTGGCCTTGGGTCCTCGTTATAATAGTACTTCCAAGTGGCCCCATCCCCGGCGCCATGCACACGTCCATATTGCGGCCGCTGGCCGGGCAGGTGTCCCATCATTATGTTCATGGCCCGGTTGAAAGGAGTGTCCCACTTGTACTTCACCGACGACTGAGTCGACGAGTCACTCTCGGCCAAAAGCTTGTGTTGCTCTCTCTGCAAAATGGACCATGAATCATTTACGAATGCGACTAGAATGTAGTAGACTTCGTTGATCAGAACCTAATATGTAAGGTGGTAAAAAGGATAATTACCAGTAATCTCATGAATTGCCTAGTCGGCCCGTCGGTGAAAAATATATTTTTCTTGGGGTCCCACGAGAATCGGACCCTGATGAAGTCATGCTCCTGCTGGTCGGTGAACTCAGCCAATGGGTCTGGGATCCCCTGACATTCACGTTATGCGTCCTCCTTAGCCCACACGGGCCTCTTTCCCGGGTAACCACGACTTCCAAGGCGGTGATTCCCCATGTTCTTTGCCTGTAGCTGCTTGCCTCTCTCCGACAGGGCCTTGGCAGCTTCTTCATTGCAAGTCTCCTTGAACCTTTCAAAGTCCTCTCACTACAAGAAATATGTCAACTTATGACCTTCTGTCAGTGACCCTCGAAGAATTGGTCATAAATTTATGACCATTTTAGACCAATTGGTCAAAAGCTGTTTGGGGGGGGGTCTAAACCCTAAACCATAATGACCATTTTGGTCAGAAAGGTCATAATTTCATTAGAGGAAATGGTCATAAAGCAAACAGCGCTAGTCCGCTGCCTTATTTCTAGTTGTTAACGACCAATATAGATGGTCACAGCCTTGTAAATTGTGGTGGGTTGCTATGACTAGGCGCCACCTCATCAGTTTTGCCTATGTGTCATATCCATGTGGCAGTTTTTGCCCTAGGTTGTGAAGCAACCTATATTTCTGTCATTCCCAAAAAAATCTCATAAATTCTTTGGCTGATATCTTCATCAAATATGTAAAAGTCCTTCCTTGCCTAGTTCAAAACTAATTCAACAATATTCATTTTCCTATTCTATTCACAAGAACACTTTATGAAGGAAATGCTATTTATATATTCTTGATTGCCCTAGGAATTTTTGGGCACTCTTTTCTATCCAAATCATTACCGCATGACAAAATTCAGCTCCATTTGCCTAGCAAATCTTCCTCGGCAAATTTCCAAAGTTTTTGTCCACCTAGAAGCATTGTGAAGGAAGTACCTTTTTTATATCTCGAAATGACATGAAATTTATATAGTTCCTTCATATTCCCAAATTATCACCCTCCTCCAAATTGCAGCTCAGTCAAATCATCTATGTGAGCCCAGGTTCAATTTATATTTTGTGGCCAAATTGGCACGTTGCAAAGCAAGTGTTATATAGACCCCTCCTATTACCCTCAAACTTTTCGGGCACTCTTCCATACCCAAATCATTGCCACATGATAATATTCAGCTCAATTTTCCTAGTAAATCCTTCTCAGGAAATTTCCAAAGTTTCTACCTCGAGAGAAGCTTTATGAAGTAAGTACTAGCTAGGCTTACCCAAATGATCTGAAAATTTACCAGCGCATGACCATACCAATGTAACTTACCTACACCAATTTTTAGCTCCTTTAATTCATCCAATCTCTCTCACTAGTTTTCCCAAGTTTTTGTCCATAGAAGAGCATTGTGAAGGAAGTACTACTTTGGCATGTCGAAATGGTATCAATTTTCTACAATGCTTTCCTATGCCCAAATAACCATCTTCAACTAAATTTCAGCTCAATCCATTCATTATTTTAAGCCCAGCTTCAACATTCATATTTTTGTCTAGTGTGATACTTTGCAAAGCAAGTACCACCTAGGATCCTCCTTTTGAGCTAAAAATTTGTGAAGACATTCTCCTTAGTAGATGATCATCCTCAGCCAAAACTCACGCCCATTGGCCATGTGCATTTCCCGTACCGCTAATCAAACACTTGGCTGCTTATTCATGTTTGAGCATCGATCGGTCTCCTCGTGAGAATCTTATGTTGTGATTTTCTTCCTATCACCTACCTGGGGAGTGCCCAACCCACTAGACATTCCTAGGCTGCCCAGAACACATGGCAACGCCACGGTCACGCGGTGACCACACGGCGCGCATGCGAGTTTACGTGCTCTAGAGTTGGGGGCCTCGGCCACCGCCCAAACCTCGACGTATCCCCACCAAACCATGTATTTATGATTAAATAGGTACTTATGTAACTAGAAATGATTTTTGGACAAAATAAATAGCAAACTATGAGGCAGCTGCAGTTCAAATTTGACCCGCTTCCTGCTGAATTGGCGGGAATTTGTCTTTTTCACCAGAGGTGGATCAAAACTTTTGACACCCAACCATTTTGTCAATTGTGCATTATATATGGCCTAGTATTTTATAAAATTGATTAGGTCCAATTTTGCAACAAATATATGGTAGGTCCTTCACAAAAAAACTCATTTTGGGCACTCAGAAAAATGGAAAATGAATTTTTCGTGCAAAGAAAATGAAAACTTCCTTAGGCAACATTGTTTGTGATTCCAAGATGCACCCTTGTGCACAATATGAGATCATTTGAACAAACTATGCCATGAATGTGGCCATAAGATTGATCATTTGGCTTGAAAGCGATTGATCTCCATACGTGATAGCTCGTTTCTGAGAACACTTTTTTTAAATAATTGCCGTATTACAAGTTTGTTATTTTTCCTGGGAACTTGGCCATATATAATGACACAATGCGAAGGTTTCCCAATTTTTTGATTTTTTTGAACTTTTTATGCCTGTTTCAAAATGCGGTCAAAACGGCGGGAATGACCGTTCCTAGCTAGTGGTTGAATCTTGAATTTTTTTTGGTGTTTCTCTGATTAAATAGATACTTATGTACCTAGAAATGATTTTTGGAAAAAATAAAGAGCAAACTACGAGGTAGCTATAGTTCAAATTTGACCCGCTTCCTACTAAATCGGCAGGAATTTGTCTTTTTCACGAGAGGTGGATCAAAACTTTTGACACCCAAACATTTGGTCAATTGTGCATTAAATATGTCCTAATATTTTATAAAATTGATTTGGTGCAATTTTGCAACAATTATTTGGGAGGTCCTTCACAAAAAAACCTCCTTTTGGGCACTAGAAAAATGGAAAATGGTTTTTTCGTCCAAAGAAAATGGAAACTTCCTTAGGAAAAATTGTTTGCCATTCCAATATGCACCCTTGTGCACAATATGAGATCATTTGAACAAACTATGCCATGAATGTGGCCATAAGATTGATCATTTGGCTTGAAAGCGATTGATCTCCATACGTGATAGCTCGTTTCTGAGAACACTTTTTTAAAATAATTGCCGTATTACAAGTTTGTTATTTTTCCTGGGAACTTAGCCACATATAATGACACAATGCGAAGGTTTCCCAATTTTTTGATTTTTTTTGAATTTTTTATGCCCGTTTCAAAATGCGGTCAAAACGGCGGGAATGACCGTTCCTAGCTAGAGGTTGAATCTTGGAATTTTTTTGGTGTTTCTCTGATTAAATAGATACTTATGTACCTAGAAATGATTTTTGGAAAAAAATAAATAGCAAACTATGAGGCAGCTGCAGTTCAAATTTGACCCGCTTCCACCTGAATCGGCGGGAATTTGTCTTTTTAACGAGAGGTGGATCAAAGCTTCTGACACTCAACCATTTGGTCAATTGTGCATTAAATATGTCCTAGTATTTTATAAAATTGATTAGGTGCAATTTTGCAACAAATATATGGTAGGTCCTTCACAAAAAAACTCATTTTGGGCACTCAAAAAATGCAAAATGAATTTTTCGTCCAAAAAAATGTATTTTTTTAGGCAACATTGTTTGCCTTTACAAGATGCACCTTTGTGCAAAGTATGATATAATTTGAACAAATTATGCCATTCCAAAATGCACCCTTGTGCAAAAAATATAATAGAAACACATAGAAAAACACAATTACGTATGCTTTGTTCTCATTGGTTGAAATGTTTGTGCCATGGATTGATGACATGGCATCCATCCATCCATCCATCCACCCATCCCATTTATCTAAAGAAAAAAAGAGAGAGAAAGAAAAAGAACCCTATCCCCCCCACCCCCGGGCAGCCCAACCACCCAAACCCTATCGCCTCCCACTCCATCGCCGCCGCCCTCTTCTCGCCAGATCCATCGCCGCCGCCCCCTTCTCCCCCCTCATCGCGCACGCTCAAGCCGCTCACCGCCACCACGCTCCTCCACCTCCAGGCGACGCCGAGCCCATGTTCTCGCTCCCCAAGATCGCGCCGGAGCCAGCGGTCCTCTTGCACCTACAGCTCGGCTCTCCTCCTCCCCTTCCAGATCGCGCCGCCACCATCACCCTGCCTTCCAGATCCGACGCCATCCCCACCCACCACCGCCACGCCACCCACCGTCGACCTCATCTCCTCCATCCCCCTCCCCTCACCTTCCCCATATCCACTAGTCCAGGCAGGGCCATGGCGTTCCCCCTCCTCCTCTCTGCTAGGGTTTGGATTTCCACCTAACCCTCCCCTGATCTGGCAGCCACCGGCGACCTCCCTGCCCGTCTCCGGTCTTCCCCACCGGTGCTGTCCCCACCCTCGATGCCCTCGCCCCGGGCGGTGCAACACCCTCTTCCCCTCCCCCACTCTTTTCCCTTGGCGCGCCGCAGCCCAAACCCTACCCACAACCGCCGCCGTGCTCCATCACCAGCGACCTTGCCGCCGCCGCCCCTATCCCCTCGCCCTATCTCCATACCCGCGACACCGAGCCGGGCGGGAGGAGCCACCGCCCCGCAGCACGCTCGCACCGGTACGTACAGGCGGTGCCCCCGCCGGATCTGAACAAGAACACCGAGTGGTTCATGTACCTGGCGTTCCTAGATCTATCCGCCCCACCCTCTGCTCACCCTATCTCCCTCGGTGTTGGGGCATCCAGATCGAGCAGGTCAGGTGCTGGCGCTCCACGATCTCCATGCGATGTGCCGGCGAGGCGATGGTGATGCTTGTGGTGGACGCCTCCGCCGTCTTCCACCGACACACAGCTGCGCCCTCCGACGCCGCTCTTCCACGCGACGAGAGGCCTGGGTGTCGCTCGGCTAGGACAGAACCCCGCGCTCGATGATGCCATGGACATGGAGGTCTTCAAGGTACCCTCTTCCTCTCCTTCTCTGTCCCTTACCTCCAATACTTTCCACTGAGCTCATGACAATGCCATGTCTCACTTGGGCCCTCTGATGCTTTCTCGCTATGGTCTCTCGATGAACACAATTGCTTACTCCTAAAATCCCTAATTCCTAGGGTTTACTCTTGTTGTTCTACATACTTTCATGTACCACTATCATACTCCAGGCTTGCTTAGAATTGCAATTCCACGCTTAGAATCATGACACCATCGAGTCACAGGGACATCTCAACTTCTGAACGAAAAAAAACATTATTGTTTGCTGCATTGCATATACCATTACAGTTCTTGATTGAGTTTTGGACTTGCGTAATTCCATCATCAGGGGAAGCTGATACCCACACAGCCAGCTCGTGCTCACTGTGTTTGACCGCCAGCTCGTGCTCACTGTATTTGACCGCCAGCTCGTGCTCTACTGCGACGAGTACCGATGCCCACACAGGTATGACCTGCGGGCCCCCCATGACCTTGCACCGGTGCTATGTGCGTGAGCGCGCGCGCTTGCTGCAATGTCGGGTGCGGTGGTGTGCTGCAAACTTGCGATGGGGGCGGCCAGGTGGTGCGTGGCCGTGTGTGTGGCGATATATGGAGCTCCGGAGATTCCTATTGGATTGCCGAGACTTGGTCTTGGTTCTGCCGTTGGCGTGTTGTCTTTGCTCTAATCTGGTTAAAACGGTGTGATTAGACTAGTAGCTCAACTCTTTATCTGGAAAAAGAATACTATCAAGTCCTTAGCTAGCTAGCTAACTAGTACAAGCTGCAACCCAATAGGAACAGTAGCTTTCATGCACACATCTAGCTAGCTAATTATTAATTACACTACTAGTATTCAGAAACAACTTCACTTTGAAACTCTGAATCACTTCTCCCTGACAGACACTTCACCAAAATGTATCCTGTTCCAAACTCTTATTTGTATCATTATTTACCGAATGTTATTTTATTATTTTTGTTGAACTAATCTTGTCTGAATCATCCCTCTTCTGTAGGTCTTTATGAAGCTTGGGAATTGAGGGACGGTGGATCTGACTACTTGGGAAAGGGTGTTTCCAAGGTTCCATTTGAGTGAATTTTATATTAGCATGAATAACAAATTCCCGGGCTACAATCTTAAAGTAATTTTTTTACCTAGTTAGTGTTTGGAAGCAGCTGGAGTGAATGTGAGAAAAGTTGAACAGCTTACACATTTTCCTAAAATGGTATAGGTTAATTTGTTTTTTAGCTACTACAGCATTTTTTGAAATGATTTTTATTCTAAGCATTTTTTGTCATACTCAATAAGCTAGTTCCTGAATTAAATTTGATAACGAAATGTTTCTGTAGCAAGCTATAGTTAATTAGTTGGCAAGTGTGATGTCCATTCACGCCTCCTCTGTTTTTTGCAGGTCTGGCAGCACCGCCATGTCGACGACGAAGGTGGTGACCGCGGCAGCGAGCGGCGCGAGTTGGTGGCTGCGGGACTCGATGGCACGGCTCATATATGCGCGAGCTGGGCATTACTTTGAGTCCATATATGTGCTTGTCACTCCATAGGTTATAGTGATTCCCTCTGTTTCCTTATATGTTCTTGTAGTTTGGTTGCTTTCCTGTTCATGCATGTTTGTACAGCTATATATAGTTATGCTGTGAATCTGTCATGCATGTATTGAAATGCAGGAAATGTTTAATACATGTTCACTCTCAGTTGGGATATTGAATTGTACATAGTTATGTGATTCATGTCTGCTTCTTATCTTATTAAGTGATTATCTTTATGTCCTTGCTACCAGTAGGATGGTTAATAGCTTGTTTTGTAGTTCTCTACTTTATGCAAATAGCTTCTTATAAGGCAATATAATTGGTTGTTTTGTGCTGCTGGCCTAATTAAAAATGATCAGTATGTATACTTGTTTGAGATAGACATTTCATGCATGTTTATGAGGTACGAATTCTACAGATGTCACAAAATATTGGTGGCAAAGTGTCTTCTTATCTTTATATTTACTTAGCTAAAATCTTAGAGTAACAATAACTGTACTTGACAAGTAAACATTAGCATCTTAAATGATCATCTTAAATGATTAGCTTAAATGATGTAGGAGTAGTAGAAACTTCATGGTTGATCCTGATTGCTGAACATGGGAGATGCATCTTCTTTTGCATATCAATTACATAGTAGTACTATATAATGCTTGCCGATGTGGTACATTCAATACTGGCAGCACTGGCCATTAATTACACTGGCCATTTTACGCCAGGCTTTAGATTCTGCCAGCCAGATCCGTTGACCCGCGGTTTGATTCGTGGCGTGCGAGATTTGTTCCTGGGCTGACGTGGTTTGTTTGCCGGTGTGATTTTCGCAGGCCTTGGACAAGATCAGTATGGTGCCGATGGAGGCCCTCGCCGCCGGCGCCGATGTGTCCATGATTGGGCAGTTTGGTGTTGGCTTCTACTCCGCCTACCTTGTTGCCGAGAGAGTCATCCTCACCATGAAGCACAACAATGACGGGCAGTACATGTGGGAGTCCCAGGCCGGTAGCTCCTTCACCGTCACTCGTGATACGTTTGGGGAGCAGCTCGGCAGGGGTACCAAGATGGTCCTCTACCTCAAGGACGACTAGGTATGCAGTCCAATCCTCCTATACTGTGATGGCTTACTCTTCATGTCTTGATGTGGTTCTCTTCTTAGTGTAGCTGTATTAGACTCACTATGAGATGTCCACTCTTGTTTTGTTAAAAAACATGAACTGTTAAGTCATCTATTCATGGCCGTTGCTTTTGTTCAGTATATATGTGTGCTTTCTGATTTGTATGCGTAGGTGGTTATAGGTTGCTGTGATGAATATAAATATTAACAAGTGCTCATGCATGCCGGTATACTAGAGCTAGTTGTATGTGCTCATTACCTTCCTGTTATCACTTTGTCAGCATCAATCCAATCGAACCCAGCCCAATGAATCTAACCTGCTCATTTAGTTCTCGCCGTCGGTGGAAGCCAACAACTAACCGATCTTAGCTACTGCCGGCTGTTTGGCATCCTATGTATTTTTTGCTGCTAGTCTCAGAAATAATGCACAAATGGCATCAAAACTGCTTCATGCTATCTCTCGGGCAAAGTAGATGCTAGTTTGGTTACTATCTGTACATCATCAGGTCTACTTGATGCAAGTCTCTATTTTTTGTTTGTTCTATTTTTTGTTTGTCTCTCTTTGACATATTGCTTTTTCTTTTTGAATGTGCAGGTTATTTGCATCTTGATTAGGAGATGATGGTGATCATCTTTTGTTGCAGGGAACCTGTTAGATAAAGTTTATGTGATTTGAACCTGCAAGATACAGTTCTGTATAATGTTGTGTGAGATAAAAGTTATGTACTTGTGAACATAGGAGATAAGTTATTGATATGTGTTGGTATGTCTAATGTTATGCGAGATAAAGTTGTGTGAGAAAGTTTTCTATACTTGTGTTATTATTGTGGGAAAGAAGTACTATTACTATACTGATTTGAGAATATTGTCTGTAAATAAAAGAGGGCTTGGCCCACTATTGGATTGTAAAAAGGCCCTGTCCAGAATTTATATTGCACTCAATACTTGGGCTCTAAAAAGGCCATGGCCCAAACTATGTTGGACTTGTTTCTAAAAAGAGCAATATAAATTTCAGATTCTAAAAGGGTTGAGGCCCCAAAAAAATGGATTATAAAAGACTGCATCTTAGAAAAAAAGTCCTAATTGTTGGGCCAGGCCTATTTAGCTAATCAAAGCACAGGGAAAAAATAAATTAAATGGGCTGAATTAATGGGCTCGGCCCATGTAAAACGCCGAATTGGACCGGGCTGAATCTTGTGCCACATCATCTTGCCACGCTGGATGCCTACGTGGCCTGGGGAGGTTGCTAGTGACCAAAACGCCACAGTAGACGTATTTTGGTCATAAACGTCTTCGACCATTCCAGAAGAAAGGTCGCTATAGTCAGTTTATGACGGCCAGCTTTTGACCTTATGTTTTTGGTCACAAAAAGGTCACAAATGGAAATTTGTGACCATTCAGTGACCAATAGTGGTGGTCACAAGTTGACATATTTCTTGTAGTGTCTATCGTAATTTTTGGATTGTCTGCAATAATCTCGGCGTAGGTTTCATTTTCTTGAATCGCCCTTTTCACCCTAGTTTTCCAAGCGCTCAATGCGTTGCTGAACTTCCCTAGGTCTTTGTTGTTGATTTTTTTCATGCCCTCATCATCCCATGGGGTCGACATCGTCTTTTCGACCGGGGAACTGGAATATTGCGTGCAAACTATTTAGAAGCAGCTTCTTCAAATGTTCATTCTTCCGTATTTTTGTGTCGTTGATGTTAGCGGTATCCCGTAGGATGCACCCTAGTTGGTTGCCGTAACACGCTGCCACTTCTCGCGGCTCTATTGGCTCGAACTCGCCAGGGTGCACCACCGTGACCACCATTCTTCTGGTGTCGAGCTCATTTGGGTGTCGTGTCCTCTTTTCCTTCTGTCCCTCACTGGCTTGGGAGGTCCCACCTTCCGTGATGCAGTTAGGAACATCATCAGCGCCAGTCTCAGTGCCGGTGTCGTTGGTGGCATCAATGTCGGCGCCGGCGAAGGAAGAAATAAATCAATCAAATTACGAGAAGCCTCATAAAGTGCTTCCTTAGGGGTTAAACTTCCATTAGTCCATATTTCTAGAAAAAGTATCTCGTGTTTTTCATTTCCATTCCCACAAGAAAAAATACTATAATTCACATTTTGAACAGGCATGGATACAGCACCGTCATCATCCGTCATGACAAGGCGGTCCGGACACCTAGCTTGCTGTCCCTCCTGATCCGCTAGAAAGTCGAGGTAGGCGTGTGCTTGACCTAATTGGGACTGAGAACCTCCGTCCTCATCGCTGTCGGTCATGTTTCCTAGGGTTCAATGTCGTAGTGGTTTAATATAAAGTGAATAATGAAGAAAAAGTGACCTTTGTTTTGCCGGAAATGTCGTTTCATTCCCGTCACGACAAATCTCAAGCACTCGATATGTCCAACTTTCTAGCACAAGTCATGCCGAAATTCACGGAAAATTTCGGCATGACCTTTGCTAGAAAGTGCACATATAGAGGGCCTGAAATTTGCCGGAATGGAAATGAATCAAAATTTCCAGCAAAACATAGGTCACTCGCAATTGGGAAACGAATCAACAACCAAAGTCCAGTAGAACTACAGCAGCTCAACAATATATGCTCACTATAGCAGCACAACAACCACATGCACATGTACTCTCATCTAGCATCTGCATGGACAGAGCTCTATATAGTGTGAGTTTTGGGATGCTCACTATCTGCCTGTCGAGGATGAGGGTGTGGTGTCGATGATCTTCGAGTGGCGTCGTCGAGCGGCACGTCCGTGATCTACCTGTGCGTCAAGCATTCACAAGATAAATTATTGTAGACAGACAAGATAAATTATTGTAGACACACAAGATCAATTGTGGGCCTACAATATGCCTAATAAAATGTTCATTTTCATTTTATTTACTCTATAAACAAACTAAACACTCATTTTCATTTACTCTAGCAACAAAATCCAAAACAAGCATATTAACAGCATTCTAACAATAGGCATTTTAACAGCAAGCATTTGAACAACATGCATTTTAACAGCAAGCATTTGAACACTCTAACAATAGGCATTTTAACAGCAATTAAACACTCTAACAACACACATTTGAACACTCTAACAACAGACATTTAACACTCTAACAACATGCATTTTAACAACATTCAACATTTGGACAGCAAGCATTTGAACAAAACATGCATATGAAAAGGGAGGAAAGAGGGGGTGCCACACCTCGGCTGGGGTTGGGATCAGGGTCGGGGTTGCCGGGGCAGAGGGGCCGGGTGCACCTAGGTCGGGGTCGCCAGGGCAGAGGGGCTGGGGTCCTTCTCCTCGTTGTCGATCTGCAGAGAGACCAAATTTGGTCAGAGAGAGAGAAAGAGAGAGCAGGGGCGGCACGAGGGGAGGGGTCGGGCCAGGGGTGCACCTAGGGCAGGGGGCAGCACGGGGGGAGGGAGCGTCAGGGTGGCCAGTGGCCTGCGTCGAGGTTGGGTGCGGCGCGCGTCGACGGCGGCGTGGGCAGGTGCGGGTGTCGGCGGTGGCGTGGGCGGGTGCGGGCGTCGGCGGTGGCGTGGGCGGGCGGGCGTCAGCGGCGTGGGCGGGTGCGGGCGTCGGTGGTGGCAAGAGAAAGGGGATTCGAGCGAGAGTGAGAGAGAGGAAAGAGATAGGATCTAGCGGACGGTGCTATAGGCAACTTAGCTATAGCGCGTGTTGGCAAAACGCGCTATAGCTAAGTTAGCTATAGCGCTGCCCAAGCCAAAACGTGCTACTGCTATTTATTTTTTTATTTTTTTTTATTTTTCTTAGCTATAACGCTGCCCAGGCCAAAACGCGCTACTGCTAATTTTTTCCTTTTTTTCTTTTTATTTCTCATATTCCACAAACTTTCTTCCTTTCTATTTTATTTATATTTATCTTTTTATACTTATTATTCTTTTTCTTTTTCTTTTTCATATTCCACAAACTTCCTTCCTTTTTCTTTTTTATTTTTCTTTCATTTCAGTTTCCACAACTTATTATTTCTTTTTTATTTTTTTTCATTTCATTTTGCAAAACTTCCTTTCTTTTTCTTCTTCTTTTTCTTTTTCTTTCATTTGCACTTTTCTTTTTCTTATCTTTCTTTTGCACTTTCCTTCCTTTAATTTGGTTTGTCTTTAGAGCAATACCACTGTTACCCTCCGGATAATAATTAGTATAATATATATTACATGATTTGACCGCTAACACCGGTATACAAAAAAGACACACACAAACTTTGGGGATTAGTTTGTCAGCTTAGGCAACGATGACGCTTTAGACTGATCTTCTTCCCTCTTTTGTTCATTATCGAATAATTGAGCCCATGGTCGTGAATTTTCCTTCTCCAGGGATTACTATCTTTCGTAAGTAATGTAGTCTTCATTCTTATTTTGATATATGTTTCGTCCTCATCACCATCATCTTCCCTCATCGGATCACCGTACTTGTCATAGTCTTCCTCGTTGGCGACTCCATCCATTCCGGCAATGCTCCTTTTGCTTCTCCTCACGACAACACGGCTGGGATTTATCAGATCAGTTATGAAGAAACATTGTGTCACGTGTTTAGCGTGTACCCATGGCTCATTTTTGGCGATGGCATTGACGGTACCGCTATGATCGGAGTCGGGTATACACATGGTAGTGAAATGTCGGTTTTCTCTGTGTACATTTTTAGCCCATCTGACACGGAACATCGTCGCGCTATGCAATCCAGAGTAGTTAAGCTCCCATATTCTTCGACCCTTCCATAATATCTTTCAATTACATTCCCGGTCATGGCTTCCATCGTCACCCCTGAGTTTTGGTCATCACTGTTTATATCTTTCTCCTTCGTGTAGAACGTGTATCTGTTGATATCATATGCTTGATAAGTCGCGAGGTTGGTCGAGGGGCCATGTGCTAAGGCGTATATGAGTGTTCCGTTCGGACAACCCTCTTCCGGGGGATTAGCCAGAACTCGCTCTTTGAACCAACGCACGAAAGTGGAGTTGTGCTCTCTAATAACTTCAGCGTCCGTCCTGTGCACCCCACGGTCACGGTATTTCTTTGCGATGGTCTCTTTGTGCAGTGTCACGAAATCTTCTAGCACAAGTAGGTGTTGTAGCACTACTAAGTTAGCCCTGTCAATGTCGTTTTGTCGGCCCGAGCGTAACACATTCAAATCCCTATGACCGTTGGTGTGACCTTCGCCTTCGAGCCTTCCACAGTGCTTGTTGACGGGCAAACGAACAACACGGTCTTTGGTCAGATAACTCTCACAGAAAGAGATGCACTCTTTGGTCAGATATCCCTGGGCTATGCCTCCATCTGGACGGGACATGTTACGAATGAATCCTTTTATGACACCATTCATCCTCTCGAACGGCATCATGCTATGCAGGAATGTCGGCCCTAGGTCGATGATGTCATCCACGATGTGGACACATAGATGCACCATGACATCAAAGAACGTGGGCGGGAAGTACATCTCTAGCTCATTCAGTATGACAACGATATCTTCCTGTAGCCTATGGAGTTGCTTCACACTGATCGACTTTCAAGAGATAGCATCAAAAAAGGGGCATAGGTCAGTAAGCGACTCATGCACATGTGTGTCCATAATCCCTCTAAGTGCAACCGGGAGTAACTGCATCATCATCACATGACAGTCGTGAGATTTCATCCCCTGAACCTTTTTTCTTAGTGTCCAGATATCTTCTTATCTTCCCATAGTATCCGGAACTAACTTTGATTCCAGCAAGGCACTTGAACAATTGATCGACCTCCTTCGGATCTAAGGTGAAGTAAGAGGGGGGCAATAATGTTCTTCCTTCTTGTTTACTTTTTTGCCCCTATCTTCCGTCTCTGTCTCCGTCTCGGTCTCCTCTGACGACCTTTTACCAGGCATTTGGAGATCTTACCTGATTTTCAAAAATTCCAAGTCTTTTCTTGCCTTCGGCCCATCCTTGGTCCTCTCCGGCATGTTCATCCATGTTCCAAGCAAACTCTCAAGGATATTTTTTTGTGTTATGCATTTGATCAAGGCTATGAGGCGTGTCGAGTATGGGCCAGTATTCCAAGTCCCAGAAAACATATCTCGTCTTCCATACCTTCAGCAGGGGCTCCGGTGCCTTTTCCTTCGTCTTTCCCGGCGAGAGGCACTCTTTCCAGTTCTTCAATAACTCATATATTTCTGCACCGCTACGCTTACGTGGAGGACCTCGATGCTCAGCCTTACCATTGAATAGATCTCCATGCTTTCTCCATGGGTCATCCTTCTTGAGCCATCTTCGATGCCCCATGTACACAATTTTCAAAGACCCACCATCTTTCGATAGCTGCAGAGAAGTTGTATCATCCATGCACCTCGTGCATCCGCAATATCCGTGGCACACCTGGTCGGAGAGATAGCCGTAACCGAGATAGTCCTGCACCGTCGTGATTAGCGCAGCTCTCATGTAGAAAAACTCTCCTTTGCTTCATCCCATGTCTTGGCCGACATTGTCCATAAGGTCTGTAACTCCTCTTTCAGTAACCCGAGATACAGATTTATATCATTTCCCGGTTGTCTCAGCCCTTGAATAAGCATAGCCATGTGTATGTATTTTTCCTTCATGCACAACCAGTGGGGAGGTTGTACATCCATACAAACATGGGCCATGTGCTATGATTGGTGTTCTGGTTGCCAAATGGATTCATGCCATCACTACTAGCGCCAAGCACGATGTTCCTTGGATCATTTGCGAAAAAAATCAAATTCAGCATTTAATGCTCTCCACTGGCTAGCATCTACGAGGTGTCTCAGCTTCGTCTCATCGCCGTCATCTGGCTTCACCCTCTCCATGTGCCAGCGCATAAGCTTTGCTTCCTTAGGATCTATGAAATACCGCTGTAGACGCGGAGTGATTGGAAAGTACCATACAACTTTCTGTGGAGCTTTCTTTCCGTCCATTTTATATCGTGAAGCATTGCACTTTGGACAGATGGTTTTTTCAGCGTGCTCGTTCCGATATATGATGCAATCATTGATGCATGCGTGATATCTAATATGTGGCAGATCAAGAGGGCACACAATTTTCTCTGCCTCCTCAACACTAGTAGGACACATGCTTCCCGGGGGAAGAACCTTCTTTAGGTACTTCAGAAGCTCATCCAGGCTTGTATCTGTCCATTTGTTTTTTGCCTTCATCTTTAGAAGTTCTACTGTGAAACTCAAGAGGGTCACCTCGGGATTATTGCAACCATCATACAAAGGAGTCATCGAGTCTACCTCCAGTTGCGCCAGTTTGGCCTCCTCTCTAGAAGCAACTCTGTCGCTAGTCGTCTTCTTGCGAAGCAGGTCTCAACATGCGGGTCCTGGATGGCTGAACTTAGTAGCGACGAAGACGGTGGCGTGTCCGCGTCTTCTCCGCCTTGAACTGCCTCTTCGCCATCGACATTTCCAAGGCAGTCTTCCTCTTCGGGCACGTAATCGGTCATCTCTTTGTCTGGTGGCCCCATGTCATCATTTCCTCCCCCGTCGACGTCCTCATCATAATCATCATCATCATCACTTATCCACCGAGTATGGCCATGCATGAAACCATGCATGAGCAAGTGCGCCTTGAATTTACCACCCTCAAAGGGGTCGAGCCTGACTCTTCCTTTGCATTTTTGACACGGACATAAAACATCCTTCAGTCTTTTTTCATACATGTCATCCACAGCGGATTGCCAATATCTTTCAACCTTCCTTCCATTGACCTTCATGATCACCTGCGCGCGAAGCAAATATTTTAAACACATATATATGCATGCATGGATCAAATTCATACAAAAATTCGGCATGACCTTCCCTAAATATAGGATATATTGAGTTTGCATGCCTGAAATTTGCCGAAACGGAATTGAATCGACATTTCGGCATAACATAGGCAACTTATGTCACCCACATTATTTCATCAAATACACAATGTAGGAAACTCAAATTATGCCACACACAAATCGGTATATATATTCTCATATCGCCCATATATATAGTTGCGATCCTATCCACACAAACACCTTTTTTGCTCACCTATGTGTTGAGAGGGATATCAAGCACCTTTCTTCTTAATTACCTAGTAGCTCTAGGTATATAGCTCTAACTAGCTAGCTAGCTAGGGAGAGAGAGAGAGAGAGCTAGCTAGGGAGATAGTGGGAGAGGAGAGGGAAGGCATTAATGGAAGGGGTGGAGGGCAAAGAAGAGGGGAGGGAGGGCATTAATGGAGGGGGTGGTGGTGGAGGGCACAAAGAAGAGGGGGTGGTGGTGGAGGACACAAAGAAGAGGGGGGGTGGTGGGCAAATAAGAGGGCTCTAATGGAGGGGTGGTGGAGGGCAAAGAAGAGGTGGGAGGAGGGCTCTAATGGAGGGGTGGTGGAGGGGGAGCATTGAATGGAACAAGCAAGGTGCAAGGAAAGGGGGAGAGAGGAAGGGGGAGAGGAAGAAGAAAGGGGAGGAAGGAAGGGAAAGGTGGTAGGTGGGTGGCGACCATAGCAGTAGTGTGGGGTGCCAAAGCACGCTACTGCTATGAGTGCCAGCCAAAATATCTGCTGGTACGTAAAACTAGCTATAGCGCTTATACAAAAACAACGCTACTGGTATAAGTTTACCCATAGAAGAAATAGCAGTAGTGCTTCTAGGTGCACGGGTGCTACAACTACTTTCTTAACAGTAGCGCTTGTTAGAAAACAAACGCTGCTAATATTTTTTGGTCGGGTGGTGTGCTATGGCAAACTTACCAGTAGCGTGGCCTCCAAAAACAAACGCTTCTACTATGTTGTACCAGTAGCGCGCTTTGTAACAGACGCTACTGGTAACTATCAGTAGCGTGGGGTCCATAATACACGCTACTGGTAAACTTCTATGTATAAGCCTTTTCCTAGTAGTGGTGCTTTCATCTACAAGGACTGTAAACTTTATGCCAAAAGGCCTTTTCTTGTATGGTTGGAATTTATTTTGTTGTGATACAGCATTTATGATGCTGCCAAAGGTTGCAGTAATTACCACGCTAGTAATGTATTCAGCCGAATGCTTCGTAGGAGCCCAACATGCCAACATTCATCGGGCCCATTCCAATTGGGCTAAAAATGATTCTGGGCCAAAATTTGCATGTAGCCCACTAAAAATATCTCGGCCTAAATCAGCATAAGCTTTCGTATTTTTCTGGTAGGCCCGTGCCCATAGTGGGCCTTTAACAGGCCTAAATATAATTTGGGCCCTCAGTAATAATAGGCTGTTTACATGTGTAAATATCTCGAGCCCATAAAAAACATGGGCCTTTTGTAGGCCGAAAGTAAGATTGGGCCCTGATTGTGCCAAATGACCCACTGGTCTTAGCAGGCCGAAATGGTGGCCTATTTACAATGCGGATCATCCATAGGCTGAAATTCAGATGGGCCATAAATGCGCCGACCTACTACAGGGGCCTTTAACAGGCCAGAAGTTCGATCGGGCTTGATTAGTGTCATTTTTATATGGGCCGTTAGTAGGCCTGATGTGGCGTTGGGCCACATATGGCCCATGGATTTTGTCCGACGTTAACAGGCCGAAAGTCACAACAGGCTGAAAGTGTCCCAAATCTGTAGTGGGCCTCTAACAGGCCGAATGTCAGACATGGCCGCATATGACCCATATCCTTCACGGTCGTTTATGGGCCGAAAGTTTCAATGGCCTATAAATGGGCCCAAATGAAGCAAGACCTTTAACAGGCCGGAAACACACCAGGTCGTAATTCGGCCCAAATTCTTAGTGGACTGTTAACGGGCCAGAAGTGACCGCGGGCCGCAATGATGACAAGTTTAGGACGGTGATACGTCTCCGTCTTATCTACTTTTCCCGAACACTTTTGCCCTTGTTTTGGACTCTAACTAGCATGATTTGAATGGAACTAACCCGGACTAACGTTGTTTTCAGCAGAATTGCCATGGTGTTATTTTTGTGCGGAAATAAAAGTTCTCGGAATGACTTGAAAATCAACGGAGATTATCTTTTGGAATATATAAAAAAATACTCGAACAAAGATCCACGTATGCGGGCCCACACCCTATCCACGAGGGTGAGGGTGCGCCCTACCACCTTGGGCGCACCCCCTGCCTCGTGGGCCCCCTGACGGTCCACCGACCTTAACTCCAACTCCATGTATTCATGTTCGGGGAGAATAAATCAGAGAGAAGGATTCATCGCGTTTTACGATACGGAGCCGCTACCAAGCCCTATACTCTCTCGGGAGGGATGATCTGGAGTCCGTTCGGGGCTCCGGAGAGGGGAGTCCGTCGGCATCGTCACCATCAACCTTCCTCCATCACCAATTTCATGATGCTCACGGCCGTGCGTGAGTAATTCCATCGTAGGCTTGCTGGACGGTGATGGGTTGGATGAGATTTATCATGTAATCGGGTTAGTTTTGTTAGGGTTTGATCCCTAGTATCCACTATGTTCTGAGATTGATGTTGCTATGACTTTGCTATGCTTAATGCTTGTCACTAGGGCCCGAGTGCCATGATTTCAGATCTGAACCTATTATATTTTCATGGATATATGTGAGTTCTTGATGCTATCTTGCAAGTCTATAGTCACCTATCATGTGTTATGATCCTTTAACCCCGAAGTGACAATAATCGGGATACTTACTAGTGATGACCATAGTTTGAGGAGTTCATGTATTCACTATGTGTTAATGCTTTGGTCCGGTACTTTATTAAAAGGAGGCCTTAATATCCCTTAGTTTCCAATAGGACCCCGCTGCCACGGGAGGGTAGGGTAAAAGATGTCATGCAAGTTCTTTTCCATAAGCACGTATGACTATATTCGGAATACATGCCTACATTACATTGATGAACTGGAGCTAGTTCTGTGTCACCCTATGTTATAAATATTACATGATCAATCACATCCGGCATAATTCTCCATCACCGATCCATTGCCTACGAGCTTTCCATATATTGTTCTTATCTTATTTACTTTTTCGTTGCTACTGTTACAATCACTACAAAACCCAAAAATATTACTTTTGCTACCGTTAACTTTTGCCACCGTTACCACTACTATCATATTACTTTGCTACTAAATACCTTGCTGCAGATATATATATTAAGTTTCCAGGTGTGGTTGAATTGACAACTCAGCTGCTAATACTTGAGAATATTCTTTGGCTCCCCTTGTGTCGAATAAATAAATTTGGGTTGAATACTCTACCCTCAAAAACTGTTGTGATCCCCTATACTTATGGGTTATCAGACGGGCCGTTGACGGGCCAATTTAACACTAGCCATACGGGCCTTAACTAAGAATGTTGGTCCTTTAGCTGGGCTGGCCCATTATGATCTGCAAAATCTTGTCGGCCTTTAGCTTGGCCGGCCCATTATGGCCCGCTAAATCTTATGGGCCTTTAGTTGGGTCGGCCCATTTAATCTTTATGGGCCACTTTTGGGCCGGTCCACGTGTCAATTCATCATAGGCGCATCTCGCCCATTAGATGAGTGACACATGTGCCAACGCGGAGCTGACACGTGGGTTCATCAGCCAATGAGAATTTGACATGTGGAAAATCGGCATTGGTCGTTGCTGTTAGCGGGTTATCGGATCCAAAACAAGACCCGATAGCTTAATGGCATCCTGTTATGTTGGATGCCACGTGTCGGTCACCCTTGACGAAAGCACTTCTATGACGCGCGATTTATCGTCGTGGAAGTGGACACTTCCGTGATGATAATTTTGGTAATGTCATGGAATACTTCTACGACAGCACAGGTATGACTATCTTGATTCTGTCATAAAATTGTCATGGATGTACATGCATGACAGAAAATGTGACCTACTATGACAAACACGTATCATCACGGAAGTGTCTTTTTTTGTAGTGCGATGAACTTTGAGTTTATGATCAGATCTATGTTTTTATCCATGAAAGTTATTTGAGTCTTCTTTGATCTCTTATATGCATGATTTCTTATAGCCTCGTATTTCTTTTCCAATATTTGGGTTTTGTTTGTCCAACTTGATCTATGTATCTTTCAGTGGGAAGAGGTGCTTTGTGATGGGTTCGATCTTATGGTGCTTGATCCCAGTGACAGAAGGGGAACCAACACGTATGTATCATTGCTATTAAGGATAACAAGATGGGGTCTATTTCTACATAAATAGACCTTGTCTCCATCATGTCGTCCTTCTTATTGCATTACTCCATCTCTCCATGAACTTAATACACTAGATGCATGCTGGATAGCGGTCGATGTGTGGAGTAATAGTAGTAGATGCAGGCAGGAGTCGGTCTACTAATCTTGGACGTGATGCATATATAATGATCATTGCCTGGATATCATCATGATTATTTGAAGTTCTATCTATTTCCAAACATTAATTTGTTTACCCACCGTTTGCTATTTTTCTCGAGAGAAGCCACTGGTGAAACCTACGGCCCCCGGGTCTCTTCTTTAATATATTTGCCTTTGCGATCTATTTGCCTTTGCTTTTATTTTCAGATCTATTAAACCCAAAAGTACAAAAATTCCTTGCTGCAATTTATTTTATTCGAGATCTATGTATCCCATCTATCCTATTTTTATCACATCCGTTTACCAATTTCTGGCGCCGTTAGCTGAAAGGGATTGACAACACCTTTAACACGTCGGGTTGCGAGTATTTCTTATTTGTGTGCAGGTGTTTTTTACGTAGTGTTGCTTGGTTCTCCTACTAGTTTGATAACCTTGGTATCATCACTGAAGGTAATACATACCGTTGTTGTGCTGCATCATCCCCTCCTCTTTGGGGAAATACCGATGTAGTTCTAGCAGACATCATCCCCCCCCCCAATCTTGCCTCGGTCAGGAGATGCCAAATCAAGTGTTGCATTGGATTAAAGATGCCCGGCCGAAAGATCTTCTCTAACTTGCAGATCAACTCCGGCGCCAACTCTTCCATTTCTTTTATCACGGCAAGCGATAGATCTTTCGCACAAAGAACACGGAAGAAATAGCTCAGCTTTGCCAGTACTAGCCATTCATCCTCAAGGATGAAGCCACACAACAGCACCGGCATTACCAGCTCAATCCATATGTGCCAATCATGACTCTTGAGACCAAATATTTTCAATTTGTCGAGACTTGCTCCCCTCTTTAGATTCGCTGCATAACCATCGGGGAACATCAACTGCATTTTCACCCACAAGATAATTTGGCCCCGGATAGTTTGGCCCTGGAATTATCAACGTCATAAAAATGTTCTTTCTTTGCATAATCTGTCTGGGGGAGATTGAGTGGAAAGACAAATACGGGCCAACAACTGTATTGGGTTGCCGTTAGACCAAACACACTGAACCCATCCGTGCTGATGCTGACTCGAGGATACCTAGGATATGCCGCTTTTCCGCATATAATGCATCCAAGTGCTTCCATGCTTCACTATCCGATGTGTGTACCATCATGAGATTCCCATCTACATCTAGTTCGGTTCTTTTGCCCTCTTTGTGCCATGTCATCTGTCTGGCCGTCTCTTCGACCATGAAAAGATGTTGAAGTCCTGGTATGATTGGCATATATCAAAGAACATCAGCCGGGATTTTGGT
The DNA here is from genome assembly GCF_003073215.2 of Triticum urartu. Classification (NCBI taxonomy): domain Eukaryota; kingdom Viridiplantae; phylum Streptophyta; class Magnoliopsida; order Poales; family Poaceae; genus Triticum; species Triticum urartu. Next base: position 645,318,409 of record NC_053026.1, on the reverse strand, counting down.
TTGCGTCTTCTCACCCATACCGTTGTCTACCACAATATACCTGGAAGACTTGCAAATGGGACAATAGTTCAAGTCTGCATACTCAAGCCTAAATAAGGCACATCCTTTCTCATAGGCATGTATCTTCTCACAGGGCATCCTAAGAGCATGGAGGATTTTATCTGACTGGTACAGGTTTGCAGGCAGTACATGGCTTTTGGGTAGAAAGCGTCCAAATACTGTCATCATCGCGTCGTAGCATTCTCTGCCCAAGTTGAATTTATCCTTCAGAGCCATTATTTGTGAGATGGCATCAGACCGACAAAGCTCAGTCTGCTCGTGAATAGGACGTATTGAAGACTCCAACATTTCATTGGAGCCATTTATAGATTCCTCCATCTCTTCGTCTGAATCCCGAGCATCATCAAAGTTTTGCACCATGTCTTCCATCTCGCTACCATGCTCGTCGGTCCGACGACGAACCACCTCAGCTCTGGCACATTGGGCTGACTCACCATGAAATTTCCGCACTGTATAACCGGGCATAAAATCACTCTTCTGCAGGTGTTTGCCCATTTCATCTAGTGTCCTGTCTTCCCAATTCTTGCACCAGACATAGGGGCACCAGTTTTTCCTCTGGCCATTTGCAAATGCGGCTTTCACAAACCCATTGGTTTTTGTTAACCATTCATTGGTAATGTCTTTTGACTAGTGCGACCGGTGTACATACACGCATTATCATGCTACCTCTTGAGCACTGCGTTGGATTTCCCCGAAGAGGAGAGGATGATGCAGCAAAGTCCCTCGTACCTACACAAAAACAATAGCTCAACGCAACCAACGCGCTTAGGGGTTGTCAATCCCTTCATAGTCACTTACGAAAGTGAGATCTGATAGAGATGATAAATAATATTTTTGGTATTTTTGGTATAGAGATGCAAAGTGAAAAGTAAAAGGCAAAGTAAAAGCAAAGCAATAATAAAGTGATGAAGATTGATATGATGAGAAAGAGACCCGGGGGCCATAGGTTTCACTAGTGGCTTCTCAGAGCATAAGTATTCTGCGGTGGGTGAACAAATTACTGTTGAGCAATTGACAGAATTGAGCATAGTTATGAGAATATCTAGGTATGATCATGTATATAGGCATCACGTCCGAGACAAGTAGAATGACTCCTTCCTGCATCTACTACTATTTGTCCACTCATCGACCGCTATCCAGCATGCATCTAGAGTATTAAGTTAAAAACAGAGTAACGCCTTAAGCAAGAAGACATGATGTAGAGGGATAGTTTCATGCAATATGATAAAAAAACCCATCTTGTTATCCTTGATGGAAACAATACAATACGTGCCTTGCTGCCCCTTCTGTCACTGGGAAAGGACACCGCAAGATCGAACCCAAAGCTAAGCACTTCTCCCATGGCAAGGAAAACCAATCTAGTAGGCCAAACCAAACTGATAATTCGAAGAGACTTGCAAAGATAACCAATCATACATAAAAGAATTCAGAGAAGATTCAAATATTATTCATAAATAGACTAAATCATAAACCCACAATTCATCAGTCTCAACAAACACACGGCAAAAAGAAGATTACATTGAATAGATCTCCACGAGAGAGGGGGGAGAACATTGTATTGAGATCCAAAAAGAGAGAAGAAGCCATCTAGCTACTAACTATGGACCCGTAGGTCTGAAATAAACTACTCACACTTCATCGGAGGGGCTTGGATGATGATGTAGAAGCCCTCCGTGATCGATTCCCCTTCCGGCGGAGCTCCGGAACAGGCCGCAAGATGGGATCTCGTGGATACAAAAAGTTGCGGTGGTGAAATTACATTTTTGGCTCCGTATCTGATCGTTTGGGGGTACGTGGGTATATATAGGAGGAAGAAGTACGTCGGTGGAGCAACAGGGGGCCCACGAGGGTGGAGGGCGCGCCTGGGGGGGAAGGCGCGCCCCCTACCTCGTGGCCTCCTGTTAATTGGCTTGACGTAGGGTCCAAGTCTCCTGAGTTGTATTCGGTGAGAAAATCACGTTCCCGGAGGTTTCATTCTGTTTGGACTCCGTTTGATATTCCTTTTCTTTGAAACCCTAAAACAGGCAAAAAACAGCAATTCTGGGCTGGGCCTCCAGTTAATAGGTTAGTCCCAAAAATAATATAAAAGTGGATAATAAAGCCCAATAATGTCCAAAACAGTAGATAATATAGCATGGAGCAATCAAAAATTATAGATACATTGGAGACGTATCAAGCATCCCCAAGCTTAATTCATGCTCGTCCTTGAGTAGGTAAGTGATAAAAACAGAATTTTTGATGCGGAGTGCTACTTGGCATAATTTTAATGTAATTATTCTTAATTGTGGTATGAATATTCAGATCCGAAAGATTCAAGACAAAAGTTCATATTGACATAAAAATGATAATACTTCAAGCATACTAACTAAGCAATTACGTCTTCTCAAAATAACATGGCCAAAGAAAGTTCATCCCTACAAAATCATATAGTTTAGTCATGTTTCATTTTCGTCACACAAGAATGCTCTCATGATGCACAACCCTGATGACAAGCCAAGCAATTGTTTCATACTTTACTAATCTCAAACCAACAAACTTTCACGCAATATATGAGCGCGAGCCATGGACATAGCACTATGGGTGGAATGGAATATAATGAGGGGGTTAGGTGGAGAAGACAAAAAAGGAGAAAGTCTCACATCAACGAGGCTAATCAATGGGCTATGGAGATGCCCACCGATTGATGTTAATGCAAGGAGTAGGGATTGCGATGCAACGGATGCACTAGAGCTATAAATGTATGAAAGCTCAACAAAAGAAACTAGTGGGTGTGCATCCAACTTGCTTGCTCACGAAGACCTAGGGCACTTGAGGAGGCCCATTGTTGGAATATACAAGCCAAGTTCTATAATGGAAAATTCCCACTAGTATATGAAAGTGATAACATGAGAGACTCTCTACTATGAAGATCATGGTGCTACTTTGAAGCACAAGTGTGGTAAAACGATAGTAACATTGTCCCTTCTCTCTTTTTCTCTCATTTTTTGGGCCTTCTCTTCTTTTATGGCCTTTCTTTTTTTTTATTCCTCACATGGGACAATGCTCTAATAATGATGATCATCACACTTCTATTTATTTACAACTCAATGGTTACAACTCGATACTAGAACAAAGATGACTCTATATGAATGCCTCCGGCGGTGTACCGGGATATGCAATGAACCAAGAGTGACATGTATGAAAGAATTATGAACGGTGGCTTTGCCACAAATACTATGTCAACTACATGATCATGCTAAGCAATATGTCAATGATGAATGTGTCATGATGAACGGAATGGTGGAAAGTTGCATGGCAATATATGTCGGAATGGCTATGGAAATGCCATAATAGGTAGGTATGGTGCCTGTTTTGAGGAATATATAAGGAAGTTTATGTGTGAAAGAGCGTATCATATCACGGGGTTTGGATGCACCGGCGAAGTTTGCGCCAACTCTGAATGTGAGAAAGTGCAATGCACGGTACCGAAGAGGCTAGCAAGGATGGAAGGGTGAGAGTGCGTATAATCCATAGACTCAACATTAGTCATAAAGAACTCACATACTTATTGCAAAAATCTACAAGTCATCAAAAACCTCGGTACTACGCGCATGCTCCTAGGCGGATAGATTGGTAGGAAAAGACCATCGCTTTTCCCCGACCGCCACTCATAAGGAAGACAATCAAATAACACCTCATGTTTCAAATTTGTTGCATAACGTTTACCATATGTGCATGCTACGGGACTTGCAAACTTCAACACAAGTATTTCTCAATTTCATAATTACTCAACCACCATGACTTTGATATTATTACCTCCATATCTCAAAACAATCATCAAGCATCAACCTTTTCTTAGTATTCAACACACTCATAAGAAAGTTTTATTATTAATCTTGCATACCAAGCATATTAGGATTTGAAGCAAATTACCATGCTATTAAGACTCCCAAAATAATCTAAGTGAAGCATGAGAGATCAATAGTTTCTATAAAACAAATCCACCACTGTGCTCTAAAAGATATAAGTGAAGCACTAGAGCAAAACTATAAAGATCAAAAGATATAAGTGAAGCACTAGAGCAAAACTATAAAGCTCAAAAGATATAAGTGAAGCACATAGAGTATTCTATCAAATTCCAAATTATGTATGGCTCTCTCAAAAGGTGTGTACAACAAGGATGATTGTGGTAGACTAACAAGAAAAGACTCAAATCATAAAAGATGCTCCAACGAAAACACATATCATGTGGTGAATAAAAATATAGCTCCAAGTAAAGTTACCGATAGAAGTAGACGAAAGAGGGGATGCCTTCCGGGGCATCCCTAAGCTTTGGCTTTTAGGTGTCCTTAGATTATCTTGGGGGTGGCATGGGCATCCCCAAGCTTATTCTCTTGTCACTCCTTGTTCCATAATCGATCAAATCTTTACCCAAAACTTGAAAACTTCACAACACAAAACTTAAAGTAGAAAATCTCGTGAGCTCCGTTAGCGAAAGAAAACAAAAGACCACTTCAAGGTAGTGTAATGAACTCATTCTTTATTTATATTGGTGTTATACCTACTGTATTCCAACTTCTCTATGGTTCATAAACTATTTTACTGGCCATAGATTCATCAAAATAAGCAAATAACACACGAAAAACAGAATCTGTCAAAAACAGAACAGTCTGTAGTAATCTCTATCTATCGCAAGATCTGGATTCTAAAATAAATAGCTGGACGTGAGGAATTTATCTATTAATCATCTGCAAAAATAATTTACTAAATAGCACTCTCCAAATAAAAATTACAGCAGTTCTCGTGAGCGCTAAAGATTCTGTTTTTTTACAGTAAGTTTAACAAGACTTTCCCCAAGTCTTCCCAACGGTTCTACTTGGCACAAATACTAATTAAACACAAAAAAACACAACCAAAACATAGGCTAAATAATTTATTTATTACTAAGCAGGAGCAAAAACAAGGAATAAAAATAAAATTGGGTTGCCTCCCAACAAGCGCTGTCGTTTAACGCCCCTAGCTAAGCATAACAAGCAAGAATAGATCTAGGTATTGCCATATTTGGTAGGCAATTCTTCAATGAGGCATCTATCTCCCTTCGTAATTTCTTTATTTCTAGTGATTATCAAACTCTTAGGCACAAGATCAAAAAATTCATTTGTAGCAATTGGTTCCTTAATGATAGCAAAAAGATTGGGATGGATACTTATAGATTTAAGATCCGGAGTTTCCTTACTAGATGATTCACCCTTATTTTTAGGAACATACATAAGCTTGGCAATTATAGTAGGAGGACTTGGAGTATTCTTTACGGAAGAAAAAGCGGTTCCCAAGTTCGTAATGATACCCTCAAGTTTATCGATTCTAGTGGAATCTAGATTTATTTTGTCATTAACTATGGGTTCCTTTTCCTTAATATTTTTCAAAGTCATTCCTACCTTAGATCCATATTGATTGTGGATCTTTTTATCTAGATTTTAAATTAATTCAATGGTAGAAACTTTATTTTCAATAATTTCAAGTCTTTGCATAACATGCTCCAAAGTTAACATAGTTCCATTAAACAAAAGAGGTGGTGAGCCAAATAAATATAACATAGCATTATAAGAATCAAAAGTATGGCTACCCAAGAAATTCCCTCCGGTAATGGTATCAAGGATATATCGATACCAAGGACTAGCACCTACATAAAAATTGCAAATAAGACCTGAATTAGATTGCTTCCTGGTAAATCTATTTTGAGCAATGCAAATTCTATACCAAGCATCTTTTAGATTTTCTCCCTCCCTTTGTTTAAAATTTAGAACTTCATTCTCGGGAGATAACGGAGAAGATATGAGACTAGCCATAATGACAAGCAAGCAAACTAACACACAAGCAAACAAAAAGCAAGCGGACAGAAAGGGGCAAATAGAGAAAGAGAGGGGGGATAGAGACAGAGAGCGAATAAAACGGCAAGGGTGAAGCGGGGAAGAGGAAAACAAGAGGCAAATCGCAAATAATGTAATGCGGTAGATAGGGATTGTGATGGGTACTTGGTATGTTGACTGTTGTGCAGACTCCCCGGCAACGGCACCAGAAATTCTTCTTGCTACCTCTTGAGCACTGCGTTGGATTTCCCTGAAGAGGAGAGGATGATGCAGCAAAGTAGCATAAGTATTTCCCTCAGTTTTTGAGAACCAAGGTATCAATCCAGTAGGAGGCTACGCGCGAGTCCCTCGTACCTACACAAAAACAATAGCTCAACGCAACCAACGCGCTTAGGGGTTGTCAATCCCTTCACGGTCACTTACGAAAGTGAGATCTGATAGAGATGATAAATAATATTTTTGGTATTTTGGGTATAGAGATGCAAAGTGAAAATTAAAAGGCAAAGTAAAAGCAAAGCAATAATAAAGTGATGAAGATTGATTTGATGAGAAAGAGACACGGGGGCCATAGGTTTCACTAGTGGCTTCTCATAGCATAAGTATTCTACGGTGGGTGAACAAATTACTGTTGAGCAACTGACAGAATTGAGCATAGTTATGAGAATATCTAGGTATGATCATGTATATAGGCATCACATCCGAGATAAGTAGAATGATTCCTCCCTGCATCTACTACTATTACTCCACTCATCGACCGCTATCCAGCATGCATCTAGAGTATTAACTTAAAAACAGAGTAACGCCTTAAGCAAGATGACATGATGTAGAGGGATATTTTCATGCAATATGATAAAAAAACCATCTTGTTATCCTCGATGGCAACAATACAATACGTGCCTTGCTGCCACTTCTATCACTAGGAAAGGACACCGCAAGATCGAACCCAAAGCTAAGCACTTCTCCCATGGCAAGAAAAACCAATCTATTAGGCCAAACCAAACTGATAATTCGAAGAGACTTGCAAAGATAACCAATCATACATAAAAGAATTCAGAGAAGATTCAACTATTATTCATAAATAGACTGGATCATAAACCCACAATTCATCGGTCTCAACAAACACACCGCAAAAAGAAGATTACATTGAATAGATCTCCACGAGAGAGGGGGAGAACATTGTATTGAGATCCAAAAAGAGAGAAGAAGCCATCTAGCTACTAACTATGGACCCGTAGGTCTGAAATAAACTACTCACACTTCATCGGAGGGGCTTGGATGATGATGTAGAAGCCCTCCGTGATCGATTCCCCTTCCGGTGGAGCTCCGGAACAGGCCCCAAGATGGGATCTCATGGATACAAAAAGTTGCGGTGGTGGAATTATGTTTTTGGCTCCATATCTGATCATTTGGGGGTACGTGGGTATATATAGGAGGAATTAGTACGTCGGTGGAGCAACAGGGGGCCCACGAGGGTGGAGAGCGCGCCTGGGGGGAAGGCGCGCCCCCTACCTCGTGGCCTCCTGTTAATTGGCTTGACGTAGGGTCCAAGTCTCCTGAGTTGTATTCGGTGAGAAAATCACGTTCCCGAAGGTTTCATTCTGTTTGGACTCCGTTTGATATTCCTTTTCTTTGAAATCCTAAAACTGGCAAAAAACAACTATTCTGGGCTGGGCCTCCAGTTAATAGGTTAGTCCCAAAAATAATACAAAAGTGGATAATAAAGCCCAATAATGTCCAAAACAGTAGATAATATAGCATGGAGCAATCGAAAATTATAAATACATTGGAGACGTATCAAGCATCCCCAAGCTTAATTCATGCTCGTCCTTGAGTAGGTAAATGATAAAAACAGAATTTTTGATGCGGAGTGCTACTTGGCATAATTTTAATGTAATTCTTCTTAATTGTGGTATGAATATTCAGATCCGAAAGATTCAAGACAAAAGTTCATATTGACATAAAAATGATAATACTTCAAGCATACTAACTAAGTAGTTACGTCTTCTCAAAATAACATGGCCAAAGAAAGTTCATCCCTACAAAATCATATAGTTTAGTCATGTTTCATTTTCGTCACACAAGAATGCTCTCATCATGCACAACCCTGATGACAAGCCATGCAATTGGTTTATACTTTACTAATCTCAAACCTATAAACTTTCACGCAATATATGAGCGCGAGCCATGGACATAGCACTATGGGTGGAATGGAATATAATGAGGGGGTTAGGTGGAGAAGACAAAAAAAGGAGAAAGTCTCACATCAACGAGGCTAATCAATGGGATATGGAGATGCCCACCGATTGATGTTAATGCAAGGAGTAGGGATTGCGATGCAACGGATGCACTAGAGCTATAAATGTATGAAAGCTCAACAAAAGAAACTAGTGGGTGTGCATCCAACTTGCTTGCTCATGAAGACCTAGGGCACTTGAGGAGGCCCATTGTTGGAATATACAAGCCAAGTTCTATAATGGAAAATTCCCACTAGTATATGAAAGTGATAACATGAGAGACTCTCTACTATGAAGATCATGGTGCAACTTTGAAGCACAAGTGTGGTAAAAGGATCGTAACATTGTCCCTTCTCTCTTTTTCTCTCATTTTTTTGGGCCTTCTCTTTTTTTATTGCGTTTCTATTTTTTTATTCCTCACTTGGGACAATGCTCTAATAATGATGATCATCACACTTCTATTTATTTACAACTCAATGATTACAACTCGATACTAGAACAAAGATGACTCTATATGAATGCATGCGGCGGTGTACAGGGATATGCAATGAACCAAGAGTGACATGTATGAAAGAATTATGAACGGTGGCTTTGCCACAAATACTATGTCAACTACATGATCATGCTAAGCAATATGTCAATGATGAATGTGTCATTATGAACGGAATGATGGAAAGTTGCATGGCAATATATGTCAGAATGGCTATGGAAGTGCCATAATAGGTAGGTATGGTGGCTATTTTTAGGAAGATATAAGGAGGTTTATGTGTGAAAGAGCGTATCGTATCACGAGGTTTGGATGCACCGGCGAAGTTTGTGCCAACTCTTAATGTGAGAAAGGGCAATGCACGGTACCGAAGAGGCTAGCAAGGATGGAAGGGTGAGAGTGCATATAATCCATGGACTCAACATTAGTCATAAAGAACTCACATACTTATTGCAAAAATCTACAAGTCATCAAAAACCTCGGTACTACGCGCATGCTCCTAGGCGGATAGATTGGTAGGAAAAGACCATCGCTCATCCCCTACCGCCACTCATAAGGAAGACAATCAAATAACACCTCATGTTTCGAATTTGTTGCATAACGTTTACCATATGTGCATGCTATGGGACTTGCAAACTTCAACACAAGTATTTCTCAATTTCAAAATTACTCAACTACCATGACTTTGATATTATTAGCTCCAAATCTCAAAACAATCATCAAGCATCAACCTTTTCTTAGTATTCAACACACTCATAAGAAAGTTTTATTATTAATCTTGCATACCAAGCATATTAGGATTTTAAGCAAATTACCATGCTATTAAGACTCTCAAAATAATCTAAGTGAAGCATGAGAGATCAATAGTTTCTATAAAACAAATCCACCACCGTGCTCTAAAAGATATAAGTGAAGCACTAGAGCAAAACTATAAAGCTCAAAAGATATAAGTGAAGCACATAGAGTATTCTATCAAATTCCAAATTATGTATGGCTCTCTCAAAAGGTGTGTACAGCAAGGATGATTGTGGTAGACTAAAAAAAAGACTCAAATCATAAAACACGCTCCAAGCAAAACACATATCATGTGGTGAATAAAAATATAGCTCCAAGTAAAGTTACCGATAGAAGTAGACGAAAGAGGGGATGCCCCGCAAGCTTTGGCTTTTAGGTGTCCTTAGATTATCTTGGGGGTGGCATGGGCATCCCCAAGCTTATTCTCTTGTCACTCCTTGTTCCATAATCGATCAAATCTTTACCCAAAATTTGAAAACTTCACAACACAAAACTTAAAGTAGAAAATCTCGTGAGCTCCGTTAGCGAAAGAAAACAAAAGACCACTTCAAGGTACTGTAATGAACTTGTTCTTTATTTATATGGGTGTTATACCTACTGTATTCCAACTTCACTATGGTTCATAAACTATTTTACTAGCCATAGATTCATCAAAATAAGCAAACAACACACGAAAAACCGAATCTGTCAAAAACAGAACAGTCTGTAGTAATCTGTATCTATTGGAAGATCTGGATTCTAAAATAAATAGCTGGACGTGAGGAATTTATCTATTAATCATCTTCAAAAATAATTTACTAAATAGCACTCTCCAAATAAAAATTACAGCAGTTCTCGTGAGCGCTAAAGATTCTGTTTTTTACAGTAAGTTTAACAAGACTTTCCCCAAGTCTTCCCAACGGTTCTACTTGGCACAAATACTAATTAAACACAAAAAAACACAACCAAAACATAGGCTAAATAATTTATTTATTACTAAGCAGGAGCAAAAAGCAAGGAATAAAAATAAAATTGGGTTGCCTCCCAACAAGCGCTATCGTTTAACGCCCCTAGCTAGGCATAACAAGCAAGAATAGATCTAGGTATTGCCATATTTGGTAGGCAATTCTTCAATGAGGCATCTATCTCCCTTCGTAATTTCTTTATTTCTAGTGATTATCAAACTCTTAGGCACAAGATCGAAAAATTCATTTGTAGCAATTGGTTCCTTAATGATAGCAAAAAGATTGGGATGAATACTTATAGATTTAAGATCCAGAGTTACTTAGTAGATGATTCACCCTTATTTTTAGGAACATACATAAGCTTGGCAATTATAGTAGGAGGACTTGGAATATTCTTTACGGAAGAAAAAGTGGTTCCCAAGTTCGTAATGATACCCTCAAGTTTATCGATTCTAGTGGAATCTAGATTTATTTTGTCATTAACTATGGGTTCCTTTTCCTTAATATTTTTCAAACTCATTCCTACCTTAGATCCATATTGATTGTGGATCTTTTTATCTAGATTTTAAATTAATTCAATGGTAGCAACTTTATTTTCAATAATTTCAAGTCTTTGCATAACATGCTCCAATGTTTACATAGTTCCATTAAACAAAAGAGGTGGTGAGCCAAATAAATCTAACATAGAATTATAAGAATCAAAAGTATGGCTACCCAAGAAATTCCCTCCGGTAATGGTACCAAGGATATATCGATACCAAGGACTAGCACCTACATAAAAATTGCTGAGAAGAACTAAAGTAGATTGCTTCCGGGTAAATCTATTTTGAGCATTGCAAATTCTATACAAAGCATCTTTTAGATTTTCTCCCTCCCTTTTTTTAAAATTTAGAACTTCATTCTCGGGAGATAACGGAGAAGATATGAGACTAGCCATAACGACAAGCAAGCAAACTAACACACAAGCAAACAAAAAGCAAGCGGACAGAAAGGGGCAAGTAGAGAAAGAGAGGGGGGATAGAGAGAGAGAGAGCGAATAAAATGGCAAGGGTGAAGCGGGGGAGAGGAAAACGAGAGGCAAATGGCAAATAATGTAATGCGGGAGATTGGAATTGTGATGGGTACTTGGTATGTTGACTTTTGTGCAGACTCCCCGGCAACGGCACCAGAAATTCTTCTTGCTACCTCTTGAGCACTGCGTTGGATTTCCCCGAAGAGGAGAGGATGATGCAGCAAAGTAGCATAAGTATTTCCCTCAGTTTTTGAGAACCAAGGTATCAATCCAGTAGGAGGCTACGCGCGAGTCCCTCGTACCTACACAAAAACAATAGCTCAACGCAACCAACGCGCTTAGGGGTTGTCAATCCCTTCACGGTCACTTACGAAAGTGAGATCTGATAGAGATGATAAATAATATTTTTGGTATTTTTGGTATAGAGATGCAAAGTGAAAAGTAAAAGGCAAAGTAAAAGCAAAGCAATAATAAAGTGATGAAGATTGATATGATGAGAAAGTGACCCGGGGGCCATAGGTTTCACAACTGGCTTCTCTCAAGAGCATAAGTATTCTATGGTGGGTGAACAAATTACTGTTGAGCAATTGACAGAATTGAGCACAGTTATGAGAATATCTAGGTATGATCATGTATATAGGCATCACGTCCGAGACAAGTAGACCGACTCCTGCCTGCATCTACTACTATTACTCCACTCATCGACCGCTATCCAGCATGCATCTAGAGTATTAAGTTAAAAACAGAGTAACGCCTTAAGCAAGATGACATGATGTAGAGGGATAGTTTCATGCAATATGATAAAAAACCCATCTTGTTATCCTCGATGGCAACAATACAATACGTGCCTTGCTGCCCCTTCTGTCACTGGGAAAGGACAACGCAAGATCGAACCCAAAGCTAAGCACTTCTCCCACGGCATGAAAAACCAATATAGTAGGCCAAACCAAACTGATAATTCGAAGAGACTTGCAAAGATAACCAATCATACATAAAAGAATTCAGAGAAGATTCAAATATTATTCATAGATAGACTGGATCATAAACCCACAATTCATCGGTCTCAGCAAACACACCGCAAAAAGAAGATTACATCGAATAGATCTCCATGAGAGAGGGGGAGAACATTGTATTGAGATCCAAAAAGAGATAAGAAGCCATCTAGCTACTAACTATGGACCCGTAGGTCTGAAATAAACTACTCACACTGCATCGGAGGGGCTTGGATGATGATGTAGAAGCCCTCCGTGATCGATTCCCCTTCCGGCGGAGCTCCGGAACAGGCCCCAAGATGGGATCTCGTGGATACAGAAAGTTGCGACGGTGGAATTAGGTTTTTGGCTCTGTATCTGATCGCTTGGGTGTACATGGGTATATATAGGAGGAAGAAGTACGTCGGTGGAGCAACATGGGGCCCACGAGGGTGGAGGGCGCGCTTGGGGGGCAGGCGCGCCCCCTACCTCGTGACCTCTTGTTAATTGGCTTGACGTAGGGTCCAAGTCTCCTGAGTTGTATTCGGTGAGAAAATCATGTTCCCGAAGGTTTCATTCCGTTTGGACTCCGTTTGATATTCCTTTTCTTCGAAACCCTGAAATAGGCAAAAAAAAACACCTCTTCTAGGCTGGGCCTCCGGTTAATAGGTTAGTCCCAAAAATAATATAAAAGTGGATAATAATGCCCAATAATGTCCAAAACATGATAGATACGTTGGAGACGTATTAGATCACTCATCTTGCTTAGCTACTGGATAGTAAACAAATATATATAATTCAGCATGCATATTCATCAGTTCATCTAGTTTGTCAATTTTATTACATCCATGCAACCTACACTCTAATAGGTAAAGATAGGTCCTAATCCCACCCGAGTATGTGTTGATTGAGTATGTTCTCCATGCTCTACCCCATTCCGAGACAAGATTTTAGTAGCACCTCACTACTAGGGAAAACCCTAGCAGTAGCGAGGGTATTTTTCCTATCAGTAGTGCGGGATGACGCGCTATTGATAAGGCACTACAGCTATTCCTTAGCAGTAGCGCGTGCTACGCGCGTTGCGGCTAAGACATATAGCAGCAGCTTTTGTTCACTCCATCGCTACTGCTAATATAGCTAGTTGTAGCGTGTTTACTCTCCATCGCTACTAGTATTCTTTTTCTCATTTTTTTAATTTTTAGTGTATTTACACGCCGTTATACAAATTTTGGTACAATACCAATTATGAGGTTGTTATATCAATATGTCCATAACAGTGTGTCAAAATAAGGTGGATTAGGTTTAAGTGGAGGGAACATGTGGTGCATGTCAAAAGTATACTACTAATCCAAACTTGATCTAGTTTGGACTAGTAGTACTTTCGATGTGCACCACATGTTGCCTCCACTTGAATCTAATCCGCCAACACAAGCTATTTAATCATCATCATAGTCATTAACACCAATAGTAGCTATTTAATCATCATAGTCATAGTGTAGCACACATCATCATCTTCAAACTCATTCTAGCTAGCTAATCACCACCAACACTAGCTGCGGTAGCTATCTAATCACCAGCAACACTAGCTAATAATAATCATCATAGTCATTACCACCAACACTAGCTATTTAATCAACATAACTCATTTCTAGCTAGCTAATCACTCATGCTGCTCTCTCTCTCTCGGCTAAAATAACATAAAACATGTGTAGCACTCCTGCTTCATCAAGTTGGAGCATGCAGATGAACATGTCTCCTAATCATGGGCTGCGCTTCTGATTGCTACCCCCTAGTTCTTCTCTGTGATCGTTCACAATTTTGCTCCACTCTTTCACTATTAAGCATTCATCGCTATTAGAAATCCTGAATACACTAAAGTGCATTGTAGGAAATCTTGGTCGTAAGCTAACAATTCTCATGCGACCTTTAGTCTCGATCCAATGAGGCACAACATTCATCGGGAGTCCCTATTGAAGAACATTGTACAGTGACATACTTAGCAATGAAGTTTAGCTTAAAAATAATGTATGCAAAAGATGAACCGAGGACAAATAGTAAAAATCTTACCATCTTTCCTAAATAGATGTTACCGTAGTTTAGTACGAACACTATTGGTCGCACGTTTTGAGTACTAAGATTTTTAAGTCCAGGAAAATAATTTGTCTTGACAGTATGAAAACCCTCAAGCCATGAAACATAATGACCTATCTCCTCGCAGTTTAGTTCAGCCCCAGGACAGTGGACGGTCATGTCTACCAAGCGTCGGACATGTTTGCTTTAATGGAAATAATCTGTCAATAGAAATTAGTTGTCAACTATTTTTGAATAAACAATATCGAAGACATAAATATGGTTGAGAAACTCACATAATGGTATAACTGGAGGCGTCTGCACATCGACCCAGATGTCGATATTACCTTAAATATCATGTTCGGGACGAATATCAAAGGTGATAACCATATCAGGCTCAAATGCATAAGCCTTGCATAGTGCTTGCCAAGTTTTGCATTCAAAATAGGTGTAGGTGTCTGCGTTGTATAATTTTGCATGGAAAGTACAACCATGCTCGGTCTTCAAGTTAACTCTCTTTACCTCCATAGTAGTTTTCATAGGACTGAAGCCTATCTTATCCAAGACAAAAACTCTTGCATGGCAGGGGATACGCTAGTAGAATAGTAAAAAATTTAAATTATAAGTTGAAGAAAATGAAGCGGATGCCATGCTTAATTACGAAAAAATACTTGTCGTTGTGACTTACTGTATCCACTTCGAAGTTCTCGTCCAGCTTGATGCTGAAGCGCCTATCATCATCTAGGATGATTCTGTCGCACATGCCGCGCTCGTCTTCGCAGTATTCGGAAATACCGGAATCCTTTTCGTCATCAGACATTTCCTATGTTCATAGTTGAAACATTACTTGAAAATCGAACGAAGGGAACTACCAGGATACCCAACACACAAATCCGGGGCACTCGATATTTCCTACATATTCTGGCACAAGTCATGCTAAAATTCATGGAAAAGTCCGGCATGACCTTAGCTAAAATAGGACATATTGAGCGCCTGAAATTTGCCGGAATGGAAATGAATCAACACTCCAGCAAAACATAGGCCACTCGGAGGTGTAACCTGCAAACATGACCGGCCACTTGGGCAAGCACATATCCTATTTGAGCAACACAAGATATGCATTTCAAAATATCTTATAGGACTCATATTGACATGAGCATTCAATAAGCAAAACCAAATCGTAAAATAAATAAGTATTCAAATTAGCATGCATTCAATAAGTAAAAGGAAATCATCTCACGCGTCCGTACATCATCGAATATTATCACTCATACATCCCGAATAGTATCATACATATAACATCACTAATATAGCTAAAACCCTAGTGCACGACTGGTATCGGCGCGGGCGGTGGACACCCACAAAGAAGGAACCATCACAAGATCGTAGCTCCAGTGAGATCCCTGGAGAACCTGCCAGGTATTGGAGAACCTGTGCTCCAACGCAAACAAGTAGCGACGGACGTGCGCGTCCTCCTCACTGACACGGTGACATACCATCTCCGCGGGGTCATCTAGCCTCTAGACCGTCATTAGCCCACACGACCGCCACCAAAGAAGGTTCGGGTCAATGACGGGCTGACTCCTCACCAACATGCGCCCCCCGGTAGGTAGCGCCTCCCAGTACCACCCCAGCGGAGCCCAGTCCCGGAGATGGCCCATATGGTGACGCAAGTGTCCTTCGCTGACTCGACGACGAGGATGCGGGATAGGCGTCGTCTACGTCGATGCGGGAATAATTGCTTTAACTAAAAAAGTAAACTAGTTATATCAATTTTCGTACAAAAAATAAAATAGTTGTATTAACTCAACTAGTTCAATTAAGCACTTACTATAAATAAAAAAACTAGTTTTTACTTAAAATAAACTAGTTCAACTAGTTATATTAATTTTCTTACTAATTCTATTAAACACTTACTAAAGACAGTAAAAAAACTAGTTAGATGAAGTCTAAAATTTAACCCTAACTAATTTGATGAAGTCTAAACTTTGATGAACCCTAACTAATTTGATGAACTCTAAAATTTAACCCTAACTAATTTGATGAACTCTAAAACTAATTCTATTTAACAACTACTACCATAATTAGAATCTAATTTGATGAACCCTAACTAATTAGATGAACTTTGAAATTTAACCCTAAGAACCCTAGATAGGTAGAGGTAGGGGGGAGGAGGAGGAGGGCGTGCTCACCTTGGGCGCCGGCGGAGTTAGGGAGAGGGGCACGCGGCATCGAGGTCGGGGACGGGGTCGGGGTCGGGGTATCTACTACTATTAGTCCCCACATCGACCGCTATCCAGCATGCATCTAGTGTATTAAGTTCATGGAGAAATGGAGTAATGCTATAAGAACGATAACATGATGTAGACAAGATCTATTCATGTAGGAATAGATCTCATCTTGTTATCCTTAATAGCAATGATACATGTGTGCCTCGCTACCCCGTCTGTCACTGGGAGAGGACACCGCAAGATCGAACCCATCACAAAGCACCTCTTCCCATGGCAAGAAAAATCAATCTAGTTGGCCTGACTATACGAAACATTCGAGGAAGAAATACGAGGCTCTAAATAATCATGCATATAGGAGATCAAAGAAGACTCAAATAATATTCATGGATATAGATCTGATCATAAACTCAAAGTTCATCGGATCCCAACAAACACACCACAAAAAGGTTTGCATCAAATAGATCTCCAAGAGACCATTGTATTGAGAATCAAAAAGAGAGAAGAAGCCATCTAGCTACTACCTACGGACCCTTAGGTCTATGGTAGACTACTCACGCATCATCGAAGAGGCACCAATGAGGATGATAAACCCCTCCGTGATGGTGTTAGATTGGATCTCATGGTTCTGGAACTTGTGGCGGCTGGAATTGTGTTTCGTCGACTCCCCTAGGTTTTCAGAAATATTTGGGACTTTATAGGGTGATGAGGCTGTGCAGGAGGCCATCGCGGGCCCCACTACCCACCGGGGTGCGCCTGGGCTCCTGGGGGCGCCCTGGTGTCTTGTGGTCCCCATGGGCCTTGACGATGACATGTACCTAGGGTAGGGTAATAGGCCCGACCTAGACACCCTTCCCAAGGACACTGCCCTAAGGTCAAAGGCATTCAAAGTATAGCAGCATCCACCGAATGGAATCACCTCAGAGTGCGACCCACTCAACCAAAAATTCCACTTGAATACCCCAATTCCATTCGACTAGGATATAGTCATTCGACCATACCAGAAACCACTTGGAATACAGAAGGTCTAAAGTTACTAAGGATGGAAATGATCAGGCATTCACTCCATAGTCTTAATGATCATTTATATGTCTCCATTTTGGCGTTACGAGTAACGTCTCACCTTAATGTACATTGAACCCCTTGTAACGTGGGCAGGCTGGGGTCCTGGCGCACTCTATATAAGCCATTCCCCTCCACTAGCACAAGGGTTCGCACCCCCTCTAACTTCACAAATAATCCAGTCGACCGTCTCCGGGCACCGAGACATAGGGCTTTTACTTCCTTCGAGAAGGGCCTGAACTCATAAATCTTGCATGTACAACCTCATCGTAGCTAGGATCTTGCCTCCTCCTACGTACTCCCTATTCTACTGTGAGACTTAGAACCCTAAACCCTAAACCCTAACTAATTTTATGAACTCTAAAATTTAGTGAACCCTAACTAATTTGATGAACTCTAAAATTTAACCCTAACGAATTTGATGAACTCTAAAATTTAACCCTAACTAATTTGATGAACTCTAAAACTAATTCTATTTAACAATTTGATGAACCCTAACTAATTAGATGAACTCTGAAATTTAACCCTAAGAACCCTAGCTAGGCAGAGGTAGGGGGAGGAGGAGGAGGACGTGCTCACCTCGGGCGCCGGCAGAGTTAGGGAGAGGGGCACGCGGCATCATGGTCGGGGACGGGGTTGGAGTCGGGGCGGCGGGCGCACGACGGAGGGCGGAGATGTAGGCGGCGTCGAGGTCGGGGTCAGGGGCGGCGTCGACGGTGTGCGGAGGGCGACGGGAGAGCGCGCGGCGGCCGGGCGATAACGACGGCGACAGCAGACGCACGCGTGTTTGATTTGGGGGAAGTCGGCGTTGGGGAAGAAGAAAACGGTTGGTTAAGTGGAAAGTAGCAGTAGCTCGTTCCATGGAAAGCGCTACTTCCACATTAGCTATAGCGCCTGTCCATAAAGCCCGCTGCTGCTACACATTTCTCCTTTATTTTTATTTTTCATTTATTTTCATTCACATTTTCTTTTTTTCCTTCCCCTTTTTCTATTTCTTTCATTTTTATTTAATTTTTATATGTTTTTCATTTTATTTTCCTTTCCTTAGCAGTAGCGCTTCCTGTGCGAGACACGCTGCTACAATAATCTTAGCAGCAGCGCGCTTTCCTTAGGCACGCTACTACTATAGGTACCCTGGGGAGAATAGTAAGGAGAATTGTAGTAGTAGTGCCTCTACAGTTAGACGCGCTACTGCTATGATCTTAGCTGCAACGCGTTTGGATAACATGCGCTAGTGGTAAATTGTAGTAGCGCTTATTTTTGTCCCGCGCTACTGGTAAGTTTCTATGTATAAGGTTTTCCCCAGTAGTGCCTCCCCGCTGTTCTCCTGATACACGTCTCAGCAAAAAGCTGAGAGAATGTGCATCTGGAGAACAACAGGGGGCGCTGATGAATTTTTCTCTCGGAATGGGGTAGAGATAGGAGAACGTACTCAATCTACACATACACGGGCTATCCGTGGAAATCGCTAGACAATCGAATGAGTTAGGGTGATAAATATGTAACTGAATGCATATTTGTTGATGCAAACCTTTCGGACGAGAGACGCATACTAGTTACGTGATTGTTGTAACCTAGCTAGTTTCATCCGCACGAGGGCCGGAACAGAGCAAATAATTAAGGGGGAGGAGGAGATATCATTTGTGCTCACCCACGAACGCAGGGGCATAGCTCGTCGAACACCAGACCCTCGAGGTGATGAAACAACTGCACATCAAAATCGAAAGATGAGTAACATAGCATTATTATTTTTGCCATCAGCCTAACTAAAATTAAACTAAACTAAGCCTAAACTAAAGTAAATCTAAAAAACAGAGAAAGGTAGAAAAAAGGAGAGAGGGTAGCGAGGGAGCTCACCAGAGAGAGGGCATCGGTTACGACGGGCAGCGGTGGAGGAGCGGGACGGGGCGATGGTGGAGAACAAGTGGCGGTGGAGGAGGAGGGCGGGGCGGACTGGGGCGACGTGGGAGGGGGCTCCAGGGCTCCTAGGCAGGGAGGGTAGGGCGGGTGGCGCTGCATAGCGGCGGCACCTGGGCGGCGGGGGTGGGGGCGACGGGGATCGAGGTTGACGGGGCGGCGTGGCCAACGGGCCGGCTGTGACAGGGCGCACTGGGCGGTGGGGCGGCCGGGACGATAGGACGGGGA
This sequence comes from Triticum urartu, assembly GCF_003073215.2. Classification (NCBI taxonomy): domain Eukaryota; kingdom Viridiplantae; phylum Streptophyta; class Magnoliopsida; order Poales; family Poaceae; genus Triticum; species Triticum urartu. The sequence goes on along the minus strand of NC_053026.1, from coordinate 645,298,552 downwards.
GGGCGGGGGGATCCGGGGCAGGGAGGATGGTGGGGCGGCGGCGGTGTTGGGTGGCGGACGGCAGGGGCGGCGCAGGGGGGCAGGTGGGGGAGAGGAGAAGAGAAAGGGGTGGGGACGGGGAGAGAGGAAGGGGTGTCCGTTATAGGATGTTAGTGGGCACATTCTTTGCCGTTAGAGTTTGGGCCTCCATTGGACCCCACCCACCTCTTTGTCGTCCATCAGCCGACGGCAAAGAAATGGCTGATGGCAAATAGGATCTTTGTTGTCATGCAGTTCTTTGTCGCCTGTTTTCTAGAAGAGGATGGCAAAGGCCTTCTTTGTCGTCCGCTGGCGGATGGCAAAGATCTGACTGATGGAAAATTCTCTGTTCCCAGTAGTGTTACTAGGGACACCATTTTAAGTTTTCGATCAATACAATTCTAACATGAATAATAAGCCTTTATCATGAATAAAGAAATATAAAATAATAACTTTATCATTGCCTCTAGGGCATATTTCCTTCAAAGGTATCAATCCAGTAGGAGAACCAAGCAACACTATGTAAACGGTACCAGCACACAAACAATAAATCATCGCAACCGAATGCGTAAGAGGGGTTGTCAATCCCTCCTCAGTAAAAAGATAGATTAGTTTATATGTGTTTGGATAAATTGATCTGAATAAAACACGAAATAAAATAAATAAATAAAAAGTGCAGCAACGTATTTTTTGGATTTTTGAAATAATAGATCCAAAAACAAATGCGAATAAAACTAGATCTAGAAGCAATATGATAAAAGATAGACCCAGGGGCGTAGATTTCACTAGTGGCTTCCCTGGAGAAAATAGCATACGTTGGGTAAAAAAATTACTATTGGGCAATTGATAGAAGATCGAATAATTACGATGATATCAGAAGCAATGATCAATATATAGGCATCAGGTCCAAGATTAGTAGACCAACTCCTGTTTGCATCTACTACTATTAGTCCCCACATCGACCGCTATCCAGCATGCATCTACTGTATTAAGTTCATGGAGAAATGGAGTAATGCAATAAGAACGATGACATGATGTAGACAAGATCTATTCATGTAGGAATAGATCCCATCTTGTTAACCTTAATAGCAACGATACATGTGTGCCTCGCTACCCCTTCTGTCACTGGGAGAGGACACCGCAAGATCGAACCCATCACAAAGCACCTCTTCCCATGGCAAGATAAATCAATCTAGTTGGCCTGACTATACGAAACATTCGAGGAAGAAATACGAGGCTATAAATAATCATGCATATAGGAGATCAAAGAAGACTCAAATAATATTCATGGATATAGATCTGATCATAAACTCAAAGTTCATCGGATCCCAACAAACACACCACAAAAAGGTTTGCATCAAATAGATCTCCAAGAGACCATTGTATTGAGAATCAAAAAGAGAGAAGAAGCCATCTAGCTACTACCTACGGACCCTTAGGTCTATGGTAGACTACTCACGCATCATCGAAGAGGCACCAATGAGGATGATAAACCCCTCCGTGATGGTGTTAGATTGGATCTCGTGGTTCTGGAACTTGTGGCGGCTGGAATTGTGTTTCATCGACTCCCCTAGGTTTTCAGAAATATTTGGGACTTTATAGGGCGATGAGGCTGTGCAGGAGGCCATCACGGGCCCCACTACCCACCGGGGTGCGCCTGGGCTCCTGGGGGCGCCCTGGTGTCTTGTGGTCCCCATGGGCCTTGACGATGACATGTACCTAGGGTAGGGTAATAGGCCCGACCTAGACACCCTTCCCAAGGACACTGCCCTAAGGTCAAAGGCATTCAAAGTATAGCAGCATCCACCGAATGGAATCACCTCAGAGTGCGACCCACTCAACCAAAAATTCCACTTGAATAACCCAATTCCATTTGACTAGGATATAGTCATTCGACCATACCAGAAACCACTTGGAATACAGAAGGTCTAAAGTTACTCAGGATGGCAATGATCAGGCATTCAGTCCGTAGTCTTAATGCTCATTTATATGTCTCCATTTTGGCGTTACGAGTAACATCTCACCTTAATGTACATTGAACCCCTTGTAACGTGGGCGGGCTGGGGTCCTGGCGCACTCTATATAAGCCATCCCCCTCCACTGTCACAAGGGTTCGCACCCCTTGTAACTTCATGCATAATCCAGTCGACCGCCTCCGGGCACCGAGACGTAGGGCTTTTACTTCCTCCGAGAAGGGCCTGAACTCGTAAATCTTGCATGCACAACGTCATCGTAGCTAGGATCTTGCCTCCTCCTACGTACCCCCTATTCTACTGTCAGACTTAGAACCCTAAACCCTAAAACCCTAACCCTAAACCCTAACTAATTTTATGAACTATAAAATTTAGTGAACCCTAACTAATTTGATGAACTCTAAAATTTAACCCTAACTAATTTGATGAACTCTAAAATTTAACCCTAACTAATTTGATGAACACTAAAACAAATTCTTTTTAACAACTACTGCCATAATTAGCATCTAATTTGATGAACCCTAACTAATTATATGAACTCTGAAATTTAACCCTAAGAACCCTAGCTAGGCAGAGGTAGGGGCAGAGGAGGAGGAGGGCGTGCTCACCTCGGGCGCCGGCAGAGTTAGGGAGAGGGGCACGCGGCGTCGAGGTTGGGGACGGGGTCGAAGTCGGGCGGCTGATACGTCTCCAACGTATCTATAATTTTTGATTGCTCCATGCTATATTATCTGTTGTTTTGAACATTATTGGGCTTTATTATCCACTTTTATATTATTTTTGGGACTAACCTATTAACCGGAGGCCCAGCCCAGAATTTCTATTTTTTGCCTGTTTTAGGGTTTCGAAGAAAAGGAATATCAAACGGAGTCTAAACGGAATGAAACCTTCGGGAATGTGATTTTCTCAACGAACAAGACCCGGGAGACATGGACCCTACGTCAAGAAAGGAAACAGGAGGCCACGAGGTAGGGCGGCGCGCCCACCCCCACCAGGCGCGCCCTCCATCCTCGTGGGCCCCCTGTTGCTCCACCGACGTACTACATCCTCCTATATATATCCACGTACCCCCCAAACGATCAGATACGGAGCCAAAACCCTAATTCCACCGCCGTAACTTTTTGTATCCATGAGATCCGTCTTGGGGCCTGTTCCGGAGCTCCGCCGGAGGGGGCATCGATCACGGGGGGGCTTCTACATCAACACCATAGCCTCTCCTATGAAGTGTGAGTAGTTTACTTCAGACCTACGGGTCCATAGTTAGTAGCTAGATGGCTTTTTCTCTCTTTTTGGATCTCAATACAATGTTCTCCCCCTCTCTTGTGGAGAACTATTCGATGTAATCTTCTTTTTGTGGTGTGTTTGTTGAGACCGATGAATTGTGGGTTTATGGTCAAGTCTATCTATGAACAATATTTGAATCCTCTCGGAATTCTTTTATGTATGATTGGTTATCTTTGCAAGTCTCTTAAAATTATCAGTTTGGTTTGGCCTACTAGATTGATCTTTCTTGCAATGGGAGAAGTTCTTAGCTTTGGGTTCAATCTTGCGGTGTCCTTTCCCGGTGACAATAAGGGCAGCAAGGCACGTATTATATTGTTGCCATCGAGGATAACAAGATGGGGTTTTCTTCATATTGCATGAGTCTATCCCTCTACATCATGTCATCTTGCTTAAGGCGTTACTCTGTTTTTAACTTAATACTCCGGATGCATGATGGATAGCAGTCAATGAGTGGAGTAATAGTAGTAGATGCAGGCAGGAGTCGGTCTACTTGTCTCGGACGTGATGCCTATATACATGATCATACCTAGATATTCTCATAACTATGCTCAATTATGTCAATTTCTCAACAATGATTTGTTCACCCACCGTAGAATACTTATGCTCTCGAGAGAAGCCACTAGTGAAACCTATGGCACCCGGGTCTATCTTTATCATATTGATCTCCTACTACTTAGTTATTTCCTTTGTTATTTACTTTTCCTTTTTTGTACTTTGCATCGTTATCATAAAAATACCAAAAATATTATCTTATCATATCTATCAGATCTCACTCTCGTAAGTGGCCTTATAGGGATTGACAACCCCTATTTGCGTTGGTTGCGAGGATTTATTTGTTTTGTGCAGGTACGAGGGACTAGCGCGTAGCCTCCTACTGGATTGATACCTTGGTTCTCAAAAACTAAGGGAAATACTTAATCTACTTTGCTGCATCATCCCTTCCTCTTCGGGGAAAACCAACGCAGTGCTCAAGAGGTAGCAAGAAGGATTTCTAGCGCCGTTGCCGGGGAGGTCTACGCAAAAGTCAACATACCAAGTACCCATCACATACCCTTATCTCCTGCATTACATTATTTGTCATTTGCCTCTCGTTTTCCTCTCCCCCACTTCACCCTTGTCGTTTTATTCTCCCTCTCTCTCTCTCTCTCTATCCTCCCTCTCTCTCTCTCTATTTGCCTCTTTTTTTTCGATTGCTTTTTGTTTGCTTGTGTGTTAGTTTTTTTCCTTGTCGTTATGGCTCGTCCTTTACCTTCTGCCTCTATGTCTGAAATTGGGGAAACTATTGTCGATAATAATTCTGATGCTCCTACTAAAGAACCCACTATCTCACAAATAAAAAGATTCCGTGTTGGTAGTGGTAATATTATTGGAAAAGGAGTTATTCAAGATTTCTTTACTTGTGTCGGTGCTTTACCCTCTATGGGTAGTTCTATCCTTCATAGAACTAGTAGTCTTGCGGACGCTATTGCCATGCTTGTAGTTGAACTTGAAATACAATTCATGCACATGCATCCTTCCATACAAAGGATTTTTCTGGAATTTTCTAATATTGAGCATTCTTCTCTTAAGCGTGCCGCTACTATCTTTTTGGCTCATGAGTTAGAATTCATAATAAAAGAGGCCAAAGAAATCTTTGCACATTATAGGGTGGATGCTTGCCGAACTCCCATAGAGGCTATCCTCTTTGATCAAGAAGACATAATGTGTTTTCAATCTCTAGACTATGTTGCTTTCAATGAAAATCTTAGAAAAAGGGTTCCTACCAATGTTTTAGTTGACAGAATCTCTGAACTTAATGATGATTTGGCTATTCGAAATAATGAACTAGGATATTCCCTTGAATATAGGCTCACAAAGTTCTGTTAAAAGAATGCTTATAATGATGAATTGGTTGTGCAATATGAAGGACCAAAGGAGGAATCTATACATCCCAAGGTTGATCTTGGGGACTTTTGTCCCATTAAATTTAGCCCTTTTGATTACTTTTGCTTGCCTCAAAGAAATCTTGCCGCTGAACGTAGAGAATATGAGATGAGTTTTAATAATCTATCTTACTATTATGGCAATACCTAGATCTATTCTTGCTTGTTATGCCTAGCTAGGAGCGTTAAACGATAGCGCTTGTTGGGAGGCAACCCAATTTTATTTTTATTCCTTGCTTTTTGCTCCTGTTTAGTAATAAATAATTTATCTAGCCTCTTTTTTGGTTGTGTTTTTTTTTAATTAGTGTTTGTGCCAAGTAGAACCGTTGGGAAGACTTGGGGAAAGTCTTGTTGAACTTGCTGTAAAAAAAAACTTTAGCACTCATGAGAACTGCTGCCATTTTTATTTGGAGAGTGCTATTTAGAATTCTTATTCAAGATGATTAATAGATAAATTCCTCACGTCCAGCAATTTATTTTAGAATTTTTGGGGTTCCATATCTTGAACTAGATACAGATTACTACAGACTGTTCTGTTTTTGACAGATTCTGTTTTTCGTGTGTTGTTTGCTTATTTTGATGAATCTATGGCTAGTAAAATAGTTTATAAACCATAGAGAAGTTGAAATACAGTAGGTATAACACCAATATAAATAAATAATGATTTCATTACAGTACCTTGAAGTGGTCTTTTACTTTCTTTCGCTAATGGAGCTCACGAGATTTTCTACTTTAAGTTTTGTGTTGTGAAGTTTTCAAGTTTTGGGTAAAGATTTGATGGATTATGGAACAAGGAGTGGCAAGAGCCTAAGCTTGGGGATGCCCATGGCACCCCCAATATAATCTAATGACACCTAAAAGCCAAAGCTTGGGGATGCCCCAGAAGGCATCCCCTCTTAAGTCTACTTCTATCGGTAACTTTACTTGGAGCTATATTTTTATTCACCACATGATATGTGTTTTTCTTGGAGCGTCTTGTATTATTTGAGTCTTTGCTTGTTAGTTTGCCACAATCATCCTTGCTGTACACACCTTTCGAGAGAGCCATGTATGATTTGGAATTTGCTAGAATACTCTATGTACTTCGCTTATATCTTTTGAGTTATATAATTTTGCTCTAGTGCTTCACTTATATATTTTAGAGCACGGTGGTGGATTTGTTTTATAGAAACTATTGATCTCTCATGCTTCACTTAGATTATTTTGAGAGTCTTAAATAGCATGGTAATTTTCTTAAAATCCTAATATGCTTGGTACACAAGATTAATAATAAAACTTTCTTTTGAGTGTGTTGAATACTATGATAAGTTTGATACTTGATGATTGTTTTGAGATATGGAGATGGTGATATTAAAGTCATGCTAGTTGAGTAGTTTTGAATTTGAGAAATACTTGTGTTGAAGCTTGTGATTCTCGTAGCATGCACGTATGGTGAACCGTTATGTGATGAAGTCAGAGCATGATTTATTTTTTGATTGCCTTCCTTATGAGTGGCGGTCGGGGACGAGCGATGGTCTTTTCCTACCAATCTATCCCCCTAGGAGCTTGCGTGTAATACTTTGCTTTCATAACTTGTAGATTTTTGCAATAAGTATATGAGTTCTTTATGACTAATGTTGAGTCCATGGATTATATGCACTCTCACCCTTCCACCTTTGCTAGCCTCTCTAATACCACGCACCTTTCGCCGATATCATACACCCACCATATACCTTCCTCAAAACAGCCACCATACCTACCTATTATGGCATTTCAATAGCCATTCCGAGATATATTGCCATGCAACTTTCCACCGTTCCGTTTATTATGACACACTCCATCATTGTCATATTGCTTAGCATGATCATGTAGTTGACATCATATTTGTGGCAAAGCCACCATTCATAATTCTTTCATACGTGTCACTCTTGATTCATTGCATATCCCGGTATACCGCCGGAGGCATTCATATAGAGTCATATTTTGTTCTAAGTATCGAGTTTTAATTGTTGAGTTGTAAGAAAAATAAAACTGTGATGATCATCATTAATAGAGCATTGTCCCAGTGAGGAAAGGATGATGGAGACTATGATTCCCCCACAAGTCGGGATGAGACTCCGGACAAAAAATAAAAAAAGAGAAAGAAAAGAGGCCATAAAAAAGAGAAAAGTCCCAAATAAAAAAATAAGAGACAAAGAGAGAAGGGACAATGTTACTATCCTTTTACCACACTTGTGCTTCAAAGATGCACCATGATATTCATAGTAGAGAGTCTCTCATATTATCACTTTCATATACTAGTGGGAATCTTTCATTATAGGACTTGGCTTGTATATTCCAATGATGGGCTTCCTCAAATTGCCCTAGGTCTTCATGAGAAAGCAAGTTGGATGCACACCCACTTAGTTTCTTTTTGATCTTTCATATACTAATAGCCCTAGTGCATCCATTGCATGGCAATCCCTATCAACTCACATTGATATCTATTGATGGGCATCTCCATAGCCCGTTGATACGCCTAGTTGATGTGAGACTATCTTCCCCCTTTTTGTCTTCTCCACAACCACCATTCTATTCCACCCATAGCGCTATGTCCATGGCTCACACTCATGTATTGCATGAAGATTGAAAAAAATTTGAGAATGTCAAAAGTATGAAACAATTGCTTGGCTTGTCATCGGGGTTGTGCATGATTTAAATATTTTGTGTGGTGAAGATAGAGCATAGCAAGACTATATGATTTTGTAGGGATAACTTTTTTTAGCCATGTTATTTTGAGAAGACATAATTGCTTTTTTTTAGTATGCTTGAAGTATTATTATTTTTATGTCAATATTAAACTTTTGTCTTGAATCTTTCGGATCTGAATATTCATACCACAATCAAGAAGAATTACATTAAAATTATGCCAAGTAGCACTCCGCATCAAAAATTCTGTTTTTATCATTTACCTACTCAAGGACGAGCATGAATTAAGCTTGGGGATGCTTGATACGTCTCCAACGTATCTATAATTTTTGATTGCTCCATGCTATATTATATACTGTTTTGAACATTATTGGGCTTTATTATCCACTTTTATATTATTTTTGGGACTAACCTATTAACCGGAGGCCCAGCCCAGAATTGCTGTTTTTTGCCTGTTTTAGGGTTTCTAAGAAAAGGAATATCAAACAGATTCCAAATGGAATGAAACCTTCGGGAACGTGATTTTCTCAACGAACAAGACCCGGGAGACTTGGACCCTACATCAAGAAAGGAAAGAGGAGGCCACGAGGTAGGGGGCGCGCCACCCCCCCAAGCGCGCCCTCCACCCTCGTGGGCCCCCTGTTGCTCCACCGACGTACTAATTCCTCCTATATATACCCACGTACCCCCAAATGATCAGATATGGAGCCAAAAACATAATTCCACCACCGCAACTTTTTGTATCCATGAGATCCCATCTTGGGGCCTGTTCCGGAGCTCCACCGGAAGGGGAATCGATCACGGAGGGCTTCTACATCATCATCCAAGCCCCTCCGATGAAGTGTGAGTAGTTTACTTCAGACCTACGGGTCCATAGTTAGTAGCTAGATGGCTTCTTATCTCTTTTTGGATCTCAATACAATGTTCTCCCCCTCTCTCGTGGAGATCTATTCAATGTAATCTTCTTTTTGCGGTGTGTTTGTTGAGACCGATGAATTGTGGGTTTATGATCCAGTCTATTTATGAATAATAGTTGAATCTTCTCTGAATTCTTTTATGTATGATTGGTTATCTTTGCAAGTCTCTTCGAATTATCAGTTTGGTTTGGCCTAATAGATTGGTTTTTCTTGCCATGGGAGAAGTGCTTAGCTTTGGGTTCGATCTTGCGGTGTCCTTTCCTAGTGATAGAAGTGGCAGCAAGGCACGTATTGTATTGTTGCCATCGAGGATAACAAGATGGTTTTTTTATCATATTGCATGAAAATATCCCTCTACATCATGTCATCTTGCTTAAGGCGTTACTCTGTTTTTAAGTTAATACTCTAGATGCATGCTGGATAGCGGTCGATGAGTGGAGTAATAGTAGTAGATGCAGGGAGGAATCATTCTACTTATCTCGGATGTGATGCCTATATACATGATCATACCTAGATATTCTCATAACTATGCTCAATTCTGTCAATTGCTCAACAGTAATTTGTTCACCCACCGTAGAATACTTATGCTCTTGAGAGAAGCCACTAGTGAAACCTATGGCCCCCGGGTCTCTTTCTCATCAAATCAATCTTCATCACTTTATTATTGCTTTGCTTTTACTTTGCCTTTTAATTTTCACTTTGCATCTCTATACCCAAAATACCAAAAATATTATTTATCATCTCTATCAGATCTCACTTTCGTAAGTGACCGTGAAGGGATTGACAACCCCTAAGCGCGTTGGTTGCGTTGAGCTATTGTTTTTGTGTAGGTACGAGGGACTCGCGCGTAGCCTCCTACTGGATTGATACCTTGGTTCTCAAAAACTCAGCGAAATACTTATGCTACTTTGCTGCATCATCCTCTCCTCTTCGGGGAAATCCAACGCAGTGCTCAAGAGGTAGCAAGAAGAATTTCTGGTGCCGTTGCCGGGGAGTCTGCACAACAGTCAACATACCAAGTACCCATCACAATCCCTATCTACCGCATTACATTATTTGCGATTTGCCTCTTGTTTTCCTCTTCCCCGCTTCACCCTTGCCGTTTTATTCGCTCTCTGTCTCTATCCCCCCTCTCTTTCTCTATTTGCCCCTTTCTGTCCGCTTGCTTTTTGTTTGCTTGTGTGTTAGTTTGCTTGCTTGTCATTATGGCTAGTCTCATATCTTCTCCGTTATCTCCCGAGAATGAAGTTCTAAATTTTAAACAAAGGGAGGGAGAAAATCTAAAAGATGCTTGGTATAGAATTTGCATTGCTCAAAATAGATTTACCAGGAAGCAATCTAATTCAGGTCTTATTTGCAATTTTTATGTAGGTGCTAGTCCTTGGTATCGATATATCCTTGATACCATTACCGGAGGGAATTTCTTGGGTAGCCATACTTTTGATTCTTATAATGCTATGTTATATTTATTTGGCTCACCACCTCTTTTGTTTAATGGAACTATGTTAACTTTGGAGCATGTTATGCAAAGACTTGAAATTATTGAAAATAAAGTTTCTACCATTGAATTAATTTAAAATCTAGATAAAAAGATCCACAATCAATATGGATCTAAGGTAGGAATGACTTTGAAAAATATTAAGGAAAAGGAACCCATAGTTAATGACAAAATAAATCTAGATTCCACTAGAATCGATAAACTTGAGGGTATCATTACGAACTTGGGAACCGCTTTTTCTTCCGTAAAGAATACTCCAAGTCCTCCTACTATAATTGCCAAGCTTATGTATGTTCCTAAAAATAAGGGTGAATCATCTAGTAAGGAAACTCCGGATCTTAAATCTATAAGTATCCATCCCAATCTTTTTGCTATCATTAAGGAACCAATTGCTACAAATGAATTTTTTGATCTTGTGCCTAAGAGTTTGATAATCACTAGAAATAAAGAAATTACGAAGGGAGATAGATGCCTCATTGAAGAATTGCCTACCAAATATGGCAATACCTAGATCTATTCTTGCTTGTTATGCTTAGCTAGGGGCGTTAAACGACAGCGCTTGTTGGGAGGCAACCCAATTTTATTTTTATTCCTTGATTTTTGCTCCTGCTTAGTAATAAATAAATTATTTAGCCTATGTTTTGGTTGTGTTTTTTTGTGTTTAATTAGTATTTGTGCCAAGTAGAACCGTTGGGAAGACTTGGGGAAAGTCTTGTTAAACTTACTGTAAAAAAACAGAATCTTTAGCGCTCACGAGAACTGCTGTAATTTTTATTTGGAGAGTGCTATTTAGTAAATTATTTTTGCAGATGATTAATAGATAAATTCCTCACGTCCAGCTATTTATTTTAGAATCCAGATCTTGCGATAGATAGAGATTACTACAGACTGTTCTGTTTTTGACAGATTCTGTTTTTCGTGTGTTATTTGCTTATTTTGATGAATCTATGGCCAGTAAAATAGTTTATGAACCATAGAGAAGTTGGAATACAGTAGGTATAACACCAATATAAATAAAGAATGAGTTCATTACACTACCTTGAAGTGGTCTTTTGTTTTCTTTCGCTAACGGAGCTCACGAGATTTTCTACTTTAAGTTTTGTGTTGTGAAGTTTTCAAGTTTTGGGTAAAGATTTGATCGATTATGGAACAAGGAGTGACAAGAGAATAAGCTTGGGGATGCCCATG